>NC_086320.1:256043503-256346003 GCF_036172605.1 Pelobates fuscus
ATGATTTGATGTGCTCCCTAAGTTGCAATATATGTTCATTGGTGGAATCTTCATTTAGTTTTATTTTTTAGTATTTGCCATCTGACTATTGCCTGTCACCCGCTTTTATATAGCCCTGGGTAATCATAATCACCACTCCTCCCTTGTCTGCTGATTTGATGGTGATAGCGTAATTATTTCTAAAGTCACTTATAGCAGTTTGTTCCTGTACTGACAGTTTATGAAATATTTTTTTGGGGGGCTTTGTTTGGTTGCAGAGTATGCTGTTCTTAGATGGAAACATTGAATGTAGCTGTCTAGTTTGGCATTTTGTCCTGTGCTGCAGTGAAATGGGTGTTCTTTTTCCTGCTGTTGTAATCCATTGTTGTTTCAGTCTTTATCATGGAAGTGTTCCTTAAGTCACACCCTTCTAAAAAAATTCTTCCAAGTCAGAGAAGAGCTCAATGTGATTACGTTTTGTGCTAGGACAAAATGATTGTCCTTTAGAGAGAACTGATACTTCTGAATCTGATGGTTCATAGTCAGAAATGGTAAGAATCCCTGATTTCTATTATCAATGTGTAAGTGTTTTTTAGGTGAGCTATCACATAATTTGCTCAAACCAGTTGGTTTCCCCAGCACTAAGCACCTTGCCCGAGCCAAAGAAAATGCGTTGACAGTCGTCATTAAATGGAGTGAAGCTCATAGCCATCTGTTTCTGCCTTGTTTATTTCTGGAACTAAGTTCCCATTAAAGATGCTGCTATAGAGTACAAAGTGCACTAGGAAAGAAAACACTGGCTCGCCTTGACAGGGTTATTCAACACAGTCTGAATGGCTCTGTACTGAATAAGGTAAAACCATCTGCTGTTGTACGTGGCTATTTATACTGCAACATTTAAAATGTCCCCTATATCAGAGTAAGCCATATTAGAATGTACCTTCACCTGCCATGATTCAGATGGTTCATATCTACTATACAGCCTCTGGCTGCTCACTGTAACTCTACACTAATAACTTGGAAGCCATTACTCTTTGCTATAATAGTCAGTAGGCGGTTTTAATGCATAGCTTCAACATAGTGTGCCTTTTTAACAGGGAGGCGTATGAAGGCAGGAAATCATTTACCTAAAACCCTATATTCACATTGATAGGTGGCTAAATCCAAGCCTTTAAGAATGCAAGGTCTCTGGGTGTCCTAAGTTACCACAAGATTTTCAAAATAAACAAAAGTGATCACAATGTCTTCTGGGTTTAAATGCTTACATTGTGTTTTTGTGTAATATTTTTGCTGTGAGGTTTTTTATCTTTCCAGACAAACTATTTGTATTTACGAAGTTATTTTTTTAAGACCATACATAAAATAATTCTTATAAACAATGATTCTTACTTACTAAAGCGGTGTCAGAGGGCTGCACCCTGTTTTAAGTAACATCAGTTGAGCTTATACAAGGATCTCATATGCCTCTTATAATTTTCTTTTAAAATATGTCCCTGACTAAAAGACATACAAAAACTTAGATACAACCTGTAAGAAATAAAAGTACTGTAATTTAATAGAAATTAGAGGGGTAGGCTGAATATAAGGTCCAATACAGTATACTGAAAGTAATGCATCTATAATACTTCAGTTTTAATAATAAGGAGATCAGATCCATGTGTACGCCAAAGGACCTCCAAAAACTCCACTGAGAAGTATTCAACCACCAGTGTGGACCTGTAATCTGGCTCTTTTGCTGTGTGCAGTAGAGATAGCAGGTCAAACCAGTAAGAGAATCTGGTATTTTAGCAGCAACCAGAGCAGATATTCCATCTCCTACATCCAGATACCGGGTATTGACATTTAATTGTAATTTATATTTTTTATATCAATGTGTATATACTATATGTACAACTGATAAAAGCAACTGTACATTAATATGCACTTGTGTTATGTACACTGATATTTTCCCCTTGTGTATGTATTTTGTAAGAGTGTTCATAATTTTACATGATACTGAAAGCAAGGAAACTGACTTACGAAATTAGTTTGTCATTAATTGTGAAACTGTTCTGTTTTGCTAAAATAGTGGGTGAAATATTGGGTGGTTTGATTTTAAAATGTAATTTAATTTAATTTGAGTTTTGAGGCGGAGTGTTTTTGAATTGTGTTTAGATAAACTATTGAAAGGATTATTGGCTTCAAACCAAGGTTCACATAGACACTGAAACATATACTGCATTGCAAGTGAATAGGAAATGAGACAATATCTGAATTAAATGCACACACCCATTGCAAAGACAATGCATTTAACTTCTATATTATTATAGTAGGGGTATGACTAGCTCTGTACTATAGCATCATTTACCTGCTTTTCCACTTGCAATGAAGATAATGTCCTCACAACTGTATATCAGAAGAATATTTAATTGCATCAGTTTCAAGAAGTTTGACAGAATCCATAAATACATTGACACTATTAAGCACGGATGTTTCAGAGTCCATTGTTTAATATTATGCTAATGATTTTCATATGTGATGTCCAAACTCCAAGATGCCACCATTAAGTTGGCACATATATTACTCTCCTCCCCTAAACATATCAATATATTATGTATAAATTATAATTTTGGGGGACGATGAGGGGCACTTTGTACCTGCAAATTTAATTATTTGGTAGTCTTTTTTGAAACATTTTAGATGATATCATTATCTGCTAATAATAATCATTTATTAATTTATATAAATTAGAACAAGTGAAAGACATCTTATTGACAGAGACTAAACATTTAATGCTTAATGATGCATTGCTATAAACATTATTGCTGCTGAGCTCTATTACAAGCTCATGCACACCAAAAATCTGGAGCATCTACAATAGAGGGACATTGAGATAGAAAAGAGTAAGAGATGGATTTTAACTAAAAATAGATGCTTGCCCATCCTTCTGGGACATGAAGGTACTGCCTCTGTGCGGTATTCAGTTCTACATTTGCTTTCTAAAATATGTCACTTTCATTTAAACATCAGCTCCAGGATCCATTTATTCCTAGCAGCCAAAATATCCTACAACCAAGATGAAAATATGGGCACTAGTAGTATTTTTTGTAGGGAGATGGTACCCCACCCTAATAGGCATACTTATTTGTCATCTGCTTTACCTTAAAGCCAGCTGTTAACTACCCATTGGCTCTGAATTAAAATTAAATCTTGAAACAATCCTACATAGCCTGCTCTGACAAATGTGCTATGAATATTTGGCTTAAGTGGTCAATTTGGCCCCCTTACAATAATGTGAAGTCAGGGCAGAATGGTACACTAATGTTCACTATGTGATACAAATAAGAGGCTCTGAAAATCTGAAAAATGAGGTTGAAGGAGGACTTTTCCTGATGCTACCCCCTACAACTTGATCCTTGCTCTATGTACTACAATTGTGTTTTTAATACTTACGTTTGACCATTAAAATAATATATGACCAATAAGTTACAGTGCTACCATAAAAACACTAAAGCTTTTTGCTCCCTATCTAACAGAGAGGCACATGAAGACAGATAATTATTTGTCTGAAGGTAGATAGCCACCACCAAGACTTAAAGAACCCAAGGTCTTTGGTTAAGAAACCACAAGTTTAACAAATGTACAGTGATCCAAATTTCTTCAGGGTGTAAAATTGCAATGTCACAATACAGAAAACAATTCTGCAATTGTGATTGCAGTTATAAATGTAAATGTTACAGGAACATGGCTCACTTACTGGCATAAGGGTAGCTATAGCCATGGTACATTTTAAAACCGATTTCTAGCCCTTGCTCCATGAAAAGGCGCAATGCTTCTGAGCTCACTAGCTGGAAGGGGACAAAAGTAAAGTTTTATCCACTGTTGGTCTCTAGATCCAATGAGATTGCCCTATATTGAAGGGTGAGATGCCATATGAAGCTATACATGACCCAGTGTAAAGTTTCTGATTTTCTAGCTCCTCTTCTTATGACATGCCTCTTAGCTTAAAGGGACACTATAGTCACTAAAACAACTTTAGCTTAATGGTGAACAAAGAACTGGACTGTCCAGTGACCATGAGTATAATAAAAATTTACTTTTAATAAATTCTCAAGATAATAAGAGCTGAAGAAATGCCAAGCTCTAAACGGACATAACATAAAAGATGGAAACAAAGAGAAAATCAATGAAAGTATAAGTCCCTACTAGGCTAGTAAGTCTCTCTAACTGAGAGTGCAAACTGGCACTAAATAGTTAGGTCGTTCCCTTCATTATCTTTGTATATTAGCTGTCTGGGTTCCAATAATGGTCTGCCTGGCATGAAAGGAGTTAAACGGACAACATTTTCGTAGCTCCTCCCACCAACCAGGGTGTCTGGCGCCCTATGTAAAATCGGACACACAAGGATTTTATTCACCCCTTGAAAAGCCGCTTACAGGCGAAACGCGCATCGGGGCTTTGCTTCGTGTAGCTTTATCTGTCAAGCCGGGTTACCTTACCGAGCTAGCAAGTTAGCTGAGCTTTAGAAATCTTTGCAGTATTTACTAGCGGTTCTTTAGACTCTCATTGATTGTCGTTCCGTTATTCAGCATTGGTTAGTACCATACAAGCGGTCTCCTACAGTTAGACGCTCCGTACTCATTAGCTCGGCATCTCCATCTCTATTTATATTTTGGGGACGTTTATGCTCGTATTTAACTTGACCACATTATCAGACGTTGTTAGGCTGAGGCAGGGACTTCTTACCTAGCAAGTTACACGATCAAGAGTTAGTCCAGGTTAGCTCAGGGTATTTGTACGGTCGGCCCATTCAGGACTATCCATTTGGACTAGACTAGATATTTATCAGAATATTTAAATACCCTTTGTGATTTAGACAGGACATTTATCTATCTATATCTCTCGCTATCCTGGACTACTATTTCTATTTTAATATATGTCTTCCTTTTCTGTCCCTACTATCAATTTTTCTCTAGGGGTTCTGGCGGTTACCTGTTATTATTATATCGATACTCTCCAGGGAGTTTCCCTGCTTGAGTTTCAGCCAGCACCCTGTATGAATTCCTTTTTTCTTCTCTCTCCAGCTAGATTTAGATACTTTGTTTAGATGATTTTGCGTTACAGCTACATTGTGACCCGATATCATCCTTTAGCCTAACTATTTAGTGCCAGTTTGCACTCTCAGTTGGAGAGACTTACTAGCCTAGTAGGGACTTATACTTTCATCGATTTTCTCTTTGTTTCCCTCTTTTATGTTATGTCCGTTTAGCGCTTGGTATTTCTTCAGCTCTTATTATCTTGAGAATTTATTAAAAGTAAATTTTTATTATACTCATGGTCACTGGACAGTCCAGTTCTTTGTTCACCATTCAACTCTATGGGTTAACCCCTTCACTTTCTGTCCAGCTACTCTATTTACAAGCTTCACTCCATTCTCTATATTAACTTTAGCTTAATGACGCCATTTTAGTGTATAGATCATGTACCTGCAGTCTTGCTGCTCAATTCTCTGCCATTTAGAAGTTAAATCAATTTTTTTTATGCAGCCCTTACATAGCCTTCCTAAGCTCTTCCTGTAAAGAGCCATCTAATGTTTATACTTCCCTTATTGCAAATTATTTTTAGGCTAGCATTTCTTACCTCCTGCTCTGTTAATAGCTTGCTAGACCATGCAGGATACTCATGTATGTAATTAAAATTCAATTTACAAAGCAGGACATAAAAACTTAAGTAAGTAACATCTGATTTAAAATGAAACCATTTTTTTTTTCAGTCACAGCAAGGGGAGGTGAGGCCAGAGCTTCATTAACCGAAACAAAAGTGATTTAACTCCTGAATGTGAGAGAATTGAGCAGTGAGACTGCAGGGGCCAGTTCTATACACCAATTCTGTTTCATTAACCTAAAGTTGTTTTGGTGACAATAGTGTCCCTCTGGTAATAAATGCAAGACACATACTTGGCCAAGCAGTAAGAGTTGCGCAGTGAATTGCCTAAGTACGTTTGGTTCTCCCACATGTTCAGGCACTTTCTAAAAACAAAGCTCTAGATGTATAATGCTCTTTATTAAAGCTGACCCTGCTCTGTGATTGCCATGTCAAATATCTGGCTTTAAGGTTTTGCACCTAACCATGCTTCCATGCAAGTACAGGTTGACATGAATAACGACAGCAAAACACTGCACATACAGGCTCCAAGCATCATGACAACTTCAAATCAATTAAGTAGTTATGGTGCTTAGAGTATCCCTTAAAGTTTTATCTCTTATGATAAAGGTAGTGAGCCTTGAATTTCCATTAAGTCATTTGCATGTGAATTAAAAAAAATGTAGAGTTAACTCAAGCTTTTAATTCTATGTGTCCTATGGAAAATCTGAAGGGAGGCATGTTTTTATTTTATTTATTTTTTTCATGTATTACACTGGAAAAAAGGTGTTCAAAATGAACAGTGGCTGGCTGAATGCCTTTCCTGATTTATAGTTGTGCCATTAACATTTTACATAGAGTCTTCAATGGTCCATTCTTGACTGGAGCCAAAGAAAGTGATTGGAAGCAGTAACAGGAAAAAAAATGTTTTTATTTAATTTATAGTAACATTTAAAATTACTTGATGCTAGACCAGCCTTACTGTTTCTGTCTCTCTCTTTCTCTCTCTCTCTCTCTCTCTCTCTCTCTCTCTCTCTCTCTCTCTCCCTTCCTCCTTTTAGCCTAGCCATGATTAAGTGCTAAGGACTTGCAATGTGGACAATAAAGACAGATGGAATTTTTCAAAGGATGGCATTTTGTCAGGGAATGCTCCTTCTTTTAAACATAGAGAAAGGTGTACTTTGGTTCACTGTCACTGATGAACATTTACATCCTAGATGTCTTTGTTTTGTACAACATTTCCTATAAAACAAACATTTCATTACACACACTTAAGAGAAAAGCTTAGCTTACTGTATTAAATGTATTTTCAAATCATTAAATTGACTATTTACTGCTAGAGCAAGCAAATGCTAATCTAAACCAGAGTCTGCAGGCTGGACATGAGTAATGATATATTTTATATGAACCTCTCCTTTATCCTGTATGCATCAGCCATTGTTCTCATCCATGCTGTACAAATTGTAAGGACCTAAAAGGAGAGCAATAGTTGGAATACAGACACTGCTGTATATGTATAATGTTATACCTACACACCACACTCCTATACATTAATAAAAACAGTTATCCCCCCATCAAAGCTTGACTATAGGAGGTGAATTTTATTATGTGCATATGTATATGTTTGCCTTCTTCAAAAATGTGATCAGGGGTGCCTGTTTGGTGGGATGATATGAGCATCAACACACCTTGAGGCAACTTGCAGGTATTAACTAGTCCATGTGTTTATGGGTGTCTGTGTGTTTATGGCTGTGTGATTTTTACAGTGTACCTGCATGAGGTGCCTGTGTCTGCTTACATATTAGCATTAATTTCTGTATCAGTGCTAGTATTTACTTATGCTTGCCAGGATACATCTGTGTGGAACAGTTTGTCTATGTATATGTGCAAATGTGTGGTCACATTAAATTTTGGTTTCTGTGGGTTTGTGGTTAATTAGGTTGGTGTGTGGCAAATTATGCATTGATTAAATGTGTTTTTAATTATTTGTAGATGGTTTGTCATGTGTGTGTTGCTTATCATGTATTTGTTTGTGTGGACACGGAGGTCCTACAAAAAAAAAAGGATATAATAATAATAGTAGACTGTCATGCTGAT
Source organism: Pelobates fuscus (assembly GCF_036172605.1). Classification (NCBI taxonomy): domain Eukaryota; kingdom Metazoa; phylum Chordata; class Amphibia; order Anura; family Pelobatidae; genus Pelobates; species Pelobates fuscus. The sequence continues at coordinate 256,051,202 of NC_086320.1, forward strand.
TCTGAGTTGCTCTTTTTGAACAGTGATAGTGAACATGACTGAACTGAAAAACCATGGGCGGTTTTTCAGTTGTAAATCTGAAAGTATTTCTAGAGTTCAGTGAAGATATATCAGTCACTATGCTCTGTAATTAGGTGTTATCTCCCCTCCATGAGTTTTATTTACATTATCTTTCCTCTTGTTATGTTGAAAATAATGATTGAGTGTTCTTTTCACTGTAAAATTGACACACCGGTAACTGTTTTGATATTTTTTGTTTTCTAGCGAAGAGTAAAAGATGTGATATCTCCTATTGTTTTTGAAACATCCTACAGTCTTGAGGAACATATTGTTGGGAATGAGGAAAAAGAATTACCTGCCCTTAAACCTATACTTCGCTGGAAAAAAGGACAGAAGATAGCACAAAGAAATCAGGTAAGAAGTGATACTGCTTTTTTGGAGGTTAGAGAGGTTTGATAGGAGGTTGGATATACAGTATCTCACAAAAGTGAGTACACCCCTCACATTTTTGTAAATATTTTCTTAAATCTTTTCATGTGACATCACTGAAGAAATTACACTCTGCTACAATGTAAAGTAGTAGGTGTACAGCCTGTATAACAGCGTACATTTACTGTCCCCTCAAAATAACTCAACACACAGCCATTATTGTCTAAACCGTTGGCAACAAAAGTGAGTACACCCCTAAGTGGAAATGCCCAAATTGGGCCCAAAGTGTCAATATTTTGTGTGGCCACCATTATTTTCCAGCACTGCCTTAACCCTCATGGGTATGGAGTTCACCAGAGCTTCACAGGTTGCCACTGGAGTCCTCTTCCACTCCTCCATGACGACATCACGGAGCTGGTGGATGTTTCGCTCCCCCAACTTCCGTTTGAGGATGCCGCACAGATGCTCAATAGGGTTTAGGTATGGAGACTTGCTTGGCCAGTCCATCACCTTTACCTTCAGCTTCTTTAGGTGTGTTTGGGGTAGTTATCATGTTGGAATACTGTCCTGCAGCCCAGTCTCCGAAGGGTGGGGATCATGCTCTTCTTCAATATGTCACAGTACATGTTGGCCTTCATGGTTCCCTCAATGAACAGTAGCTCCCCAGTGCCGGCAGCACTCATGCAGGCCCAGACTATGACACTCCCACCACCAAGCTTGACTGTAGGCAAGACACACTTGTCTTTGTACTCCTCACCTGGTTGCCACCACACACGCTTGGCAACATCTGAACCAAATAAGTTCATCTTGGTCTCATCGGACCACAGGACATGGTTACAGTAATCTATGTCCTTAGTCTGCTTGTCTTCAGCAAACTGTTTGCAGGCTTTCTTGTGCATCATCTTTAGAAGAGGCTTCCTTCTGAGACGACAGCCATGCCGACCAATTTGATGCAGTGTGCCGCATATGGTCTGTGCATTGACAGGCTGACCCCCCATCCCTTAAACTTCTGCAGCAATGCTGGCAGCACTCATACGTCTATTATCCAAAGATAACCTCTGGATATGAGGCTGAGCATGTTCACTTAACTTCTTTGGTCGACTATGGCGAGGCCTGTTCTGATTGGAACGTGTCCTGTAAAGCCACTGTATGGTCTTGCCCACCGTGCTGCAGCTCAGTTTTTATGGTCTTGGCAATCTACTTCTAGCCTAGGTCATCTTTATGTAGAGCAACAATTCTTTTTTTTTTCAGATCCTCAGAAAGTTCTTTGCCATGAGGTGCCGTGTTGAACTTCCAGTGACCAGGATGAGAGAGTGTGAGAGCGATAACACCAAATTTAAAACACCTGCTCCCCATTCACACCTGAGACCTTGTAACACTAACAAGTCACATGATACCTGTGAGGGAAAATGGCTAATTGGGCCCAATTTGTACATATTCACTTAGGGGTGTACTCACTTTTGTTGCCAACGGTTTAGACATTAATGGTTGACGTGACTAAAGACAGCAAAACACTGCACATACAGGCTCCAAGCACCATGACAACTTCAAATCTATTTAGTAGCTATGGTGCTTAGAGTATACCTTCATTGTGTGTGTGAGGTATTTTGAGAGGACAGCAAATTTACACTGTTATACAGGCTGTACACTTACTACTTTACATTGTAGCAGAGTGTAATTTCTTCAGTGTTGTCACATGAAAAGATGCAATCAAATATTTACAAAAATGTGAGGGGTGTACTCACTTTTGTGAGATACTGTATGTACAAATAACATATTACATATCCTCTCTTATCTTATGGGCGTTCCATCTAGGCTTGGCATGCAAGGTTAGAGCCTTAACCAGTGAGTCACTTCCATACTGCTTCTGGGTCATTGTTATTTTTATTGTAAGCTGAAGATGTAATGCTTGTGAATCTGTTATAAAAGCCAGGCACTATCAATCTCCAAACACAGGAATCCATGAAATCAGTTAGTGCTGAATATACTATGATGGATGGTTGAAAGAGCTCATACTATGTATTTTTATTTACAATATCCACTTTAGTGGTTTTAGTGTTTCTTAATTTGTCCAGCATGAACAAATACATCTCGATATATTAATGGCTCAGTGTTTCTGTGCTACAGAGAGATAGTTGGATGAAAACAGAGTAAACTAGGCTAACATTCTAAATTCTTACTGCTTGGACCCAGGGCCAGACTGTGACAGTGGCGGGCTAGAGAGGGAGGAGGTTTGTCAACACCAGTGACAAGCATGCCTTCTCTCAAAGTGAGCATGTAGGTTCAATGCTCTAGCAGGACATACCATGTGCAGAGCCCTACTAAAGAGCTATTGCATGTTCAGCACAAGCAAATTTAATGACATGCTTGCACTGTGTTTGCTGGTGACTTGTCTCTGGTGTCTCTATAAGTGGTATATCAAAGGACAAAAGGTTCAGGAAAGTGTATTGTGCATGGTTTTGAAGGCTGCTACCAGGATTGTGTGTGTGTGTAGAGTGACCTGATTGTAGTTTGTTGTTTTTTGTAAATAGTTTGGTTTCACTGTTGATTTTGTGTTTGTGATGTAAAATGTGTTGCAAGTGATTGTAGAGAGTGCGTGTGTATGCATAGGGCTCATAGTGTTTATATGGTTGTAGTGAGTGTGTGCATAGGGGCTATAGTGTATGTGTGTATAGGTGATGTAGTGTGTGTAGGCGCTGTAGAGAGTGTGTGTTCAGTGAATGTAGTGCGTGGTTGCGTTCAGGGGATCCAGAGTGTGTATGTCAGAAATGTGTGTATATGAAGGTGGTGCAGGGTGTGTCTATAGGGGTTCTGTTGTGTTTGTAGAAGATCTACTGTGTGTATGTGTAGAGGATCCAGAATGTGTATAGGGGATTTAATGTTGGTCTGTGTAGAGTATTTGTAAGTGGTAGAATGTTGTAGAGTGTTTGTAAGTGGTAGAATGTGTACAAGGGATCTAGTGTGTATGGGTGCAGTGTCTGGAGAATTTTATAGAAGCTTCAACTGTCTAAGAGTTGTGCTAAGAGTTCTTTTTTACTGTTACAGGTAAGATTCATCTGTAGGAAAAGGTTACTGATTGCACAAGGTTTGATTTCCTGTTGGTAATTATAAGGCATTTGATTTGATTAGGTAGCTACTTGCTATTGATTGCTGTTTAAATTAGCTATTGTTTGCTAATAAGCAGAGGCCTACCCAGGTGTTAAACATTCCTAGTGGGAGGTGATTTTAGGAGTATATAAGGGTAGTTGTCATTAGCTTGGCTAATATAGCTTGGTTGCTTCATCTAAGAGTTGCTTCTAAGTGTGTGTGGTTGGAGATATTCTGGAGAGTGTTGCTTCTAAGTGTGTGTGGTTGGAGATATTCTGGAGAGTGTTGCTTCTAAGTGTGTGTGGTTGGAGATATTCTGGAGAGTGTTGCTTCTAAGTGTGTGTGGTTGGAGATATTCTGGAGATAAGCTGGAGGTAATCTGAGGTATTCAGGAGGATAAATAAAAAGTAAAGGTTCGTTTGATTTAAATTATTCACCTCATTGGAATGGCAGACTTAGTTCAGTGTAATAGTTGCTTTGCATTTGTTTCACGTTCCACTTTTTGGAGGTTTGGTTGTTGTCTAATCTGTAGACAGTTCTCTATCTTGCGGCAGGAGATTGTATTTTTGAAGTCTGAGATTTGTAAATTATCTGGTAAACAAACTCAGGCTGGAACTGCTGCAAAGCCACTGCCGCAGAGACATACTAGGAATGGCAGATGGATTACTGTAGGATCTGGTAGACTTGGAGTTGTGGATAAAAGGCATATTGCGCAGTCTCTACATAATTCATTTTCTGCACTTTCAGAGTGTAGTGGTGTCGTGGAGAGAGGCACTGAGGCTAGTGGTGTTGTGCAGAGAGGCACTGAGGCTAGTGGTGTTGTGCAGAGAGGCACTGAGGCTAGTGGTGTCGTGGAGAGAGGCACTGAGGCTAGTGGTGTTGTGCAGAGAGGCACTGAGGCTAGTGGTGTTGTGCAGAGAGGCACTGAGGCTAGTGGTGTTGTGCAGAGAGGCACTGAGGCTAGTGGTGTTGTGCAGAGAGGCACTGAGGCTAGTGGTGTTGTGCAGAGAGGCACTGAGGCTAGTGGTGTTGTGCAGAGAGACACTGAGGCTAGTGGTGTTGTGCAGAGAGGCACTGAGGCTAGTGGTGTTGTGCAGAGAGGCACTGAGGCTAGTGGTGTTGTGCAGAGAGGCACTGAGGCTAGTGGTGTTGTGCAGAGAGGCACTGAGGCTAGTGGTGTTGTGCAGAGAGGCACTGAGGCTAGTGGTGTTGTGCAGAGAGGCTTGAAGACTATGGTGAGGCCTAATAGAAAGCAGTTGTTGGGGGATTCCATCATAAGAGGTGTGGAGATGGACAATGGTGGTCTTGTGAGGTGTCTTCCCGGAGCTACTGCTCACAGAGACAGGAGACGTATCTGTAATATTGTTAAGCAAGCAAAGCAGGAAGGGGAATTGGATGTACTTGTCCATTTAGGGACAAATGACTTGGCTTGCAATGAGGTTTCAGAGGTTAAGGAAGTTTTTAGTGTTTTTGCCAATGATATACGGCAGGTTGCTTCCACACTGTCATTCTCTGAAGTTCTGCCTGTGCATAACACTCAGAACGACAGGCGGATGCGTATTAGGGACTTTAACTTGTGGCTTGGTGAATGGTGTCGGGAGCAAGGATTTGGCTTTATTTCTCATGGTAGCTCTGTTTGGAATGGAAATAAACTGTACAAAAAAGATGGTTTGCATCTTTCTCAAAAGGGAACAAATGTTCTCAGTGAGCAGTTCAGAGGTTTTGCTAGGATGTATTTAAACTAGGAGGGGGGGGGGGGCAAAAGGGTGATAAAACATCAATCCAATTGTCTCCCAAAACAAGGACAGAAGGTGCCTGTAGCAAATGTGTTAAAAAAATGATAAGCTTAGAGTCATGTCTACAAATGCTCGCAATTTAGGGAATAAGATCCATGAACTTGTGGCAATAATGGCAACTGATAGTGTAGATTTAGTCGCTGTTACTGAGACATGGTATAATGAGAGAAATGACTGGGACATAGCAATACCAGGGTACTCTTTATATAGAAAAGACAGGGAAGGTCAGAAAGGGGGAGGGGTGGCCCTGTATGTAAAGGATAGCATAAAATCTAGCCTAATAAAGGTTAGTGAGGCGAACATAGAGTCCGTTTGGGTTACGTTAGAATTTGGTAATCACACAGTAACTCGTGTAGGTGTGAATTATAGGCCCCCAGGACAAATTGAAGAGTTAGATAATCTACTAGTTGAAGAAATAGCTAAAATGACAATGAAGGGGGAAGTTATAATCATGGGTGATGTTAATCTTCCTGATGTGAATTGGAAAACAAAAATAGCTACTTGTGCCAGGAGCACACATATTCTAAACTCCCTATTGGGATTGTCTCTAAAACAAAACAAAAAACAAAAAACGTTGAGGAGCCAACTCGTAAAGAGGCCATACTAGATTTAGTGTTAACAAATGGAGATTTGGTATCAGATATTACTGTAGGTGAAAGTTTAGGATCCAGTGATCATCAGTCAGTGTGGTTTAATATAAGAACAGTGACTGAGTCACACCACACAAAAACAAAAGTTTTAGACTTTAGAAAAACAGACTTTTCTAAAATTAGAATATGTGTAAAGGAGTCATTATCAGACTGGAGCAATTTAAATGGAGTCCAAAAGAAATTATTTAAAAAGATTAGATTATTTAAAAGTTGCACTACTGAAGGCAACAGAAAATTGCATTAGGTTTGTCAGTAAAAGCAAAAAAATTCAAGAAACCACTGTGGTACTCCGCAGATGTGGCCAAAATAGTAAAAAACTAAAAGTTAGCATTTAATAATTATAAAAAAACCCAGAGTCAGGAAGACAGAATGACCTATAAGATTAGGCAGAAAGAGGCTAAGCAAGTTATAAGAGCTTCCAAATCACACACAGAAGAGAAAATAGCACAGTCAGTAAAAAAGGGGGACAAAACTTTTTTTAGATACATAAATGAGAAAAGAAAAGTAAAACAAGGATTAGTTAGATTAAAAACAAAAGAAGGAAGGTATGTAGATGAGGATAAAGGTCTAGCTGACTGCCTCAATGAATATTTTTGTTCGGTATTTACAGATGAAAATAAAGGAAAGGGACCTCAGTTAAGAAAAAGGATAAATGAGTCATTTATTACACGTGAGTTTACAGAGGAAGAGGTTCTATTTCAACTGTCAAAAGTAAAGACAAATCAGTCAATGGGACCTGATCGAATACACCCAAAGCTACTAAAAGAGCTTAGTGGTGTACTAGCAAAACCATTAACAGATTTATTTAACCAATCATTGATAACAGGAGTAGTCCCAGAAGATTGGAAGTTAGCGAATGTTGTGCCCATTCACAAGAAAGGTAATAGGGAGGAGTCGGGCAACTATAGGCCAGTAAGCCTTACTTCAGCAGTGGGGAAAGTGATGGAAACCATGTTAAAGGATAGGATTGTTGAACATCTAAAAACACATGGATTTCAAGATCAGAGACAACATGGGTTGATAGAGTCCTAACCTCAACATCTGAGGAAAGGGATTTAGGGGTGATTATTTCTGATGACTTAAAGGTAGGCAGACAATGTAATAGAGCAGCAGGAAATGCTAGCAGAATGCTTGGTTTTATAGGGAGAGGTATTAGCAGTAGAAAGAGGGAAGTGCTCATGCCATTGTACAGAACACTGGTGAGACCTCACTTGGAGTACTGTACACAGTACTGGAGACCCTATCTTCAGAAGGATATTGATACCTTAGAGAGAGTTCAAAGAAGGGCTACTAAACTGGTTCATGGATTGCAGGATAAAACTTACCAGGAAAGGTTAAAGGATCTTAACATGTATAGCTTGGAGGAAAGATGAGACAGGGGGGATATGATAGAAGCATTTAAATACATAAAGGGAATCAACACAGTAAAGGAGGAGACTATATTTAAAAGAAGAAAAACTACCACAACAAGAGGACATAGTCTTAAATTAGAAAGACAAAGGTTTAAAAATAATATCAGGAAGTATTACTTTACTGAGAGGGTAGTGGATGCATGGAATAGCCTTCCAGCTGAAGTGGTAGAGGTTAACACAGTAAAGGAGTTTAAGCATGCGTGGGATAGGCATAAGGCTATCCTAACTAGAAGATAAGGCCAGGGACTAATGAAAGTATTTAGAAAACTGGGCAGACTAGATGGGCCGAATGGTTCTTATCTGCCGTCACACATTCTATGTGTATGTGTGTGTGAGGGGTGCAGATGGTAGTAGAGCAATTTTTTTTTTTTTTTTAAATCTCCACTCCCTTCTTACCTTTTGCCTTGGAGGGGGGATATTGCAAGCCCTGGTGGTCCGATGGTGAAGCTCTCATGGTCCAATGGTGAATGAACTCTAGCCTGCAGCTCCTTGGGCCAGAGTTCACTCTATTGAGATTTCTGTTGGAGTCTTGCTATGAGAACCTACAGGACTTGGCAGAGCGGTAGGCTATAACTCCTAGGTCCTCCTCTCTCCTTCTCTCTCCTTCTCTGCCAGATTTAAGTGCCAGTCATGGCACACAGTAGGGCAGGCACTTGGATAGCACTGGCCCTGCATGAGCCAGCAGCATCATCTTTATGGGCGGGCAGAGTGATCAGCAGGCCTCGACCCCGTGGCTATCGCAGCCCATTGGTGGCGAGCCTGAGCCTGCTTTGACTTAGAGAAAATTTATGTTGCTTTACATTGATATTTATATTGATTCTTCACACTACTACTATTTCTAACATATATATATATATATATATATAGTATTATTTTTTTTACAGTGCATTTATCTAATTATTTAACAATAAGTAATTCACTCAAAACTAATACTGATGGGCACAAGCAGTAAAGAAGGGTCAGCAATAAAAACATTTTAGCACCAATCTATTGCCATGTTCCCCGTACGCCCCCCCCCAATACTTTTTCTGTTATTATTTTTATTTTATTTTTTATTTATAAATTCTTATTTTATTTTATGTTTGCACCACTGATCGACATCACAATTTACAGTACATGTTTTCATTCTTGTGTGTGTTGCTTACGATAACACGGTAGATACACATTGTGTCCGCTTATCGGGTATGGTAACCATATTTCCTGGGCTTTTATCTTAGGTAGCGTTGGCAGGGACAACATTGGTTCTTCGTGTATGTGTATTATTCCGTCGGTGCTACCTCCATTGGTAGTTGATGTGGTAATATAACATAATAGTTTTTCCATTAGTTTGTTTACATCAGCTTGGATATTCATTTTCGGACGTTGCCTCCCCCTTTACACCTAGGTTTCCCTGTTGTGTTATTGGTTTGCCCCATGTTTCCCTCCCAGGTGCATTTGACGTTCTCATGGAACCCCTTTTTCTAGCTTTGACATTTATAGTTTTTCCATGGTTACCAGATCTTGTCTTCTATGGTTGATTAACCTTTTTCCAATTTGCCGCTATTTCTATTTTTGCCGTTGTGAGCATAAAATAGAGGAGAGCGTTTTTGTATTTGCTTTTGTGCTGGGATGAGGTAGGTACCTGCAATAGCATCGTCTGGACATCGAAGGTCAGGAATAGGTCCAGTACCCACTTAATCGTTTCCTTCACCTCTCTCCACTATTTTTGTACTATGGAGCATTCCCACCATATTTGCTGAAGGCTCCCTTTTCTTTGTGACATCGCCAGCATAGTGGGGATATCGAGCTATCTATGCTATATAGGTTTTGTGGTGTGATATACCACCTAGTGAGAATTTAAGGTTTGCTTCTTGATAAAGCCAGTAAAGACCTGTTGCAGTGACTTGAAAAACATTTTTGGCTGTGTTATCGGTAGTGTGTTTGGTATATATAGTTTTTCTGTTATTATTACCATGATTTATATAGAAATTAAAATGGGACATTGAGAGGTGAAGAAGGTCCTGTTCAAATATAATCCATTATATTCTGAGGTAGGCAGACATATATTGTTTTTTTTTTGCCCACGGGTACTTACTGGTGAGGTGGTCTGATCGGGATTTGAAACTAGGTTTCCCAATTCTAAGACAGTGATGTTACCACTGCTCTAATCAAAACATTCAAAATATACCATATATTGAAATAGTCTAAAAAATATGAAAATCATTTTAAAAGTGTATCTAAAAAAATAATTAAATCATGTAAAACTTCCAAACATATTAAATTGAGGCAATAATATTGAATTATATGAGTGCATAAAGCAATAATATATAAGCTTTCAGCTTTCAAATAGCATGCACTATTATATATCTGTATGTCAGGACTGCAAAAAGGCAGGTGGTATGTTGAGGATTTATTTTTTATTAGCAGGGCTTGCATGTCTGGTAGTGAAACATTAGATACACATAAATTAACCATTTTTGTGTCAGTTTCACAGATTAATAAAAAACTGTTTTTTTGATATTGTTTTCCACATGCACTCCAGCTGTTGCATTTGTAAAATTCTGCATCCTTAGAAATATGTGCATCTTAGAAGTATTTGCAATTTTGTTTGGTGTGTTAATCTGAAGGCGGTGAATTAGCTGTTTGTGGATATTTACACATGTAGAGAAATATAACTGTTAAGATGCAAAGTTTATTTACCGTATATACTTGAGTATAAGTCGAATTTTTCTGAAAACCCCCAACTCGACTTATACTCGAGTCAATGTCTGTATTATGGTAATTTACATTGCCATAATACAGACAAGGGGCTGTGTAGGAGGGGGGCTGGCAGAGAGCGTTTACTTACCTCTCCTGCAGCTCCTGTCAGCTCCCTCCTCCTCCTCGCCGGTCTGGTCAGCTCCCTCTGTCAGCTCCACTGTAAGTCTCGCGAGAGCCGCGGGTTCATAGCGCGGGCGCGAGACTTACACTGTGAGCAGGCAGAGGGAGCTGACCGGACCGGCGCGGAGGAGAAGGGAGCTGACAGGAGCTGCAGGAGAGGTAAATAAACGCTGTCTGACAGCCCCCCTCCACTGAACTGCCAATTCCACTGGACCACCAGGGAGTGAGAGCCCCCTTCCCTGCCATGTATCAAGCGGGGGGGGGGGGGGGGGGACGAAAAAAAAAAAATTAATAAAATAAAATAATATTTTAAAAATAATAATAATAAAATAAATAAATAATAAAAAAATAATAATAAAAATGCCCACCCCCCACCAAGGCTCTGCAACACACGCACACTGCACTCATACACACGCACACTGCACTCATACACACGCACACTGCACTCATACACACGCACACTGCACTCATACACACGCACACTGCACTCATACACACGCACACTGCACTCATTCACACACACTGCACTCATTCACACACACTGCACTCATTCACACACACTGCACTCATTCACACACACTGCACTCATTCACACACACTGCACTCATTCACACACACTGCACTCATTCACACACACTGCACTCATTCACACACACTGCACTCATACACTCATACACACACACTGCATTCAAACGCACACAATGCATTCATTATATACACACACTGTAAATAAATATTCAATTAGTATAATTTTTTTTAGAATCTTATTTTATTTAGAAATTTACCAGTAGCTGCTGCTTTTCCCACCCTAGTCTTATACGCGAGTCAATAAGTTTTCCCAGTTTTTTGGGGTAAAATTAGGGGCCTCGGCTTATATTCGGGTCGGCTTATACTCAAGTATATATGGTCTCTCTTTTTAAAGTAATACTCCAACCACCATAACCATTACTGGGTACTATGGTGAATATGGTATTACGAATGCCCTGGCCACCCCATGTAAGTAGACAACAATTTCTGATGGCAGTCCTGGCATGGGATCTAGGATACACCAGTGCAGAAAAAAATTGTTTTAGTGTTCAGATCCACCTTCAGGCGCCTGGAGGAGCAGCCCGGCGCTGGGGGGCAGTTCTAGAGCCGCTCGCTCAGCGCTGCGGTCCAAGACAGGAGGAGCCCACCAGGAAATAACGGTGGTGCCGGCCCTGGGTATCATTGGAAATCAAGTACGTCTACAAAAATGACAGCTATACAAACTAGAGTAAGTCAGGCAGCAGGCTTAATCTTTTTAAATAACAAAATGTCTAGAGGCAACTGTTTTAATTTTTCTGGCAACACAACTGACTCATTTATTTAAAACTTGTTCCTATATAGCAGGGGTTCCTAGCCGAGTCCTCAAGCACCCCCATACCTTGTGTCTAAAGTGGTTTTTTTTTCTTTTTAAAAACACCTTAGACATAAGTGGGTAATCCTTAAATCCTGGACTGTTAGGGAGTACTTGAGGACTGGGTTGGAACCACTGATATATAGGATCCAGATTACCTGTTTTTTTGTTGGCACTGTAAACTTCTAGAAGTCCCTTCACATTTTTAAAACATGTACCATGCACGTTCTGGTGCTGCCCTAAAATAAAAGTGTCACAATAGACTGGAAAAAAAGTAATAATAATGATAAAAATATCTTAAGATACCTTAATCCTTTTATTCTGGTGCACATGTATCTTGGTCCAGTGATATATCAAGTAATGCAAAAGTAATGTGTATGTATATGTACTATCCACAGACTTCAGGTGGAAGGGGTTTTCAATCAAAATTTTCCCCATCATAACTTTTTTGGTTTTATTTATTTATATATATATATATATATATATATATATATATATATATATATATATAATATAACCAAAAAAGTTATGGTGGGGAAAATTGTGATTGAAAACCCCTTCCACCTGAAGTCTGTGGATCGTCATTACAATGTTAAAAAGAAATCTGTACACCAGTCAAGCCAAGACTTGCTTTTCCCACAGAAATCACACATTTGCAGTGATGTTACTACCGCAAAGGACTCTGGGTGGACATATTCAAATTAGAACAACAAAGAATCACATGTTTGCCTCATTCCATTTTAATAGATATAGTAATGAACCCAAGGCACACCAAGGTTTGCACATAAACTTTGACAGAAAAAAGTGCATAGAATAGTGCATACCAAATCAATAGTACCAGTACCACAATAGTAATAAAGTTTAAACTCTTAAGCCAAAGTGTATTGGATATACAGGTTAGATACACTGTATCCAAATGGCATGAATGATGATAATAAAATTAACCTTTTTTTTTAACATTGTTTACTGGATAATCTATATTTGTCTTTTTTTGTCTAGTTCTAACTTATATATACTTAAAGAACAACCAGTACTTTTTATACCACATTACTTCTCACCCACTTTCAGTTGAACTTTTCTTATAATTATATATTCAAATATTGTCATTGCATTTTAAACATGGATTCCTTTGAGTCTGTGTTTGCTGTATACAACAGCTTTGAAACACAGCTTAGGAAAAGATGCAAAGCCAGTGGGAAAAGCAAGTCTTATGGCTTGACTGTTGTGCAAATTTGTGTTTAACATTCTATTGACTGACTATATATATATATAGTTGTAATACAAATTATTCATACCCCATCGAGAATCAGGTTTATTGTCAAAATGTACAGACTTTCAGATGTTTGCAATGAACAAATCAAACCTAAGCAATTGAAATAGCTCAACATAATGAATGCTTCAACTGGTTTCAGCACATCTTTTAATGTTCGTTGCTGATTTCTACTTATGCCAGTTCTCTCATGCAAGCTGAAACATGTTGAAATAGAAATATTGGCATAGCTTAAACTAGTTACGCTTATCAGCTAATTTCATATCTTCAGATTAAGATGATCTCTAAGGTCCAATACTATTTATGGTTCTAATAAAGATAATATTAATCCGATACCTGACATTATCTATATTCCAATTTTTATTTTATTTAATTTTTTTAGAAAATACAAAGTAGTGTGATGATTGCAAACATATTTCTCTAGTAAGGGTTAATAAATTAAAATAGTACAGGACGTCATTGGACATTAACTAATGGAAGTGATTCAAATGTCGGGAAATACATCTATAGATACATGCAATATGAATTGTTTCTTGTTTGACCAAAAGGTAATTTTGTATGCTGTTTCAAAGGTATGATTTCCGTTTTGTGAGTCATTGTTAAAGTTTTGTCAACCGTTGTCAACTGATCAACTGGATTATATGCAACTAAACATTACAATTATAATAATACCCTAAATGGGGATAAAACTCTATGTATCACTCTGATGCCCCTGCAACCTCTGCCCCACAACTGCATCGCAGACTCGTGAATACAACATGCCACAGAGAGGCATCGGCTGACTTAATGGAGACTCCTGCCGGCACTAATCTCCCTGTGATGCGTTATTTCAGTTTGATACAAGCATATTTTACACATGTTGTTTATTTTATTGTTTATTCTTATTTCGATTATTGCTGCATCATAGTGTTATTTTACTCATATCATGCCAGTGGTGCCTGATGTCTTGTCTCCACCTGGGGAGCCTCTTAGGTGTTATCTTATGTACAATCTCTATGACTTATCTATGTTACACTACTGTTCTCTTGCATGACGACTACTACTTTAATATACATGAAAAAAAGTGCAGTTACTCCTGACATTCTATGTTCTAATTATCAACCTGGAGTTGCTTGTTTTGCTTAACATGAAATGTTAATGTCAATTTGTGTATACATCTCTGCGCATTCAAAATAAAGAATGTAAAAAAAAAAAGCTAGCAGTGCATTGAATATCATGCCTTAAGAGAGACATATTATAGGCTGTTTTGTCTAATTTTCCTTATCTGTTAAATAGCACTTTTCTATTTCAATTGATAGCACAAAAGATGTATCTATAATTATGGATTACCTATCATCACTGATGCTAGCTTTCCCTCACTACTCAGTATTAGTTGAGTTATGCATTTTTGTCTTGAAATTTTATATATTTTTTTTTTATTTCATATTAAACCCTTGTTTATTCACTAAACTTTTAATTGTATTGAAGTGAAAATGTAATGGCAAAATTCAAGAATAGCCACATTGTGACTTTAATTGAGTTTAACAATTTTCGAAATCTGCTATTTTTGTGGAATTTTGCAATTCAGGCTTACGGTTTCTATAATTTAGAGTATAGTTAACCCCTTAAGGATGGCCGGCGTGCTATGCCATTCTACAAAATGTGGGCTTTAACTATGCAGGGCGACGCCCACTCTGGTCATACATACTCGTCTTACCCACATATGCTGATTAGAGACACTGACAACCCAGGCAGCCCCCCTGCAGCCAATTCTTCTGTGTCATGTTATAGTGATGATATCGTGATCACGTGGCCGGCTTTGCAGTTTGAAAAACTGCCTACAGTGGACTGCAGATACAAATAGATAGATACAAAAGTCCATAGAAACCTGCACTCTGCAGTAGAATTATAGTTCAATACCTGGTTCTCATTCACAATTATACAAAAGCATATTTTCTATGCTATAACTCCAAGGACTTTTTAAAGTAGTAGAAATATAAAACTTAGCTTTTGTTTACATCATCCAAAAATAAAAAATCGGCGTTTCAGTTTAAATACTAAACTTTCATCAGGATCAAAAAAGGTTTATGATCCTGATGAAAGTTTAGTATTTAAACTGAAACTGCTATTAAAAAAAGACTGGCCATTTAGAATACCCTGAGTTGTCTACTTTTGCAAATGGTATGCCATGATGGGGGCCTTTTTCCTGGTCTGCCATACGGTGTCAAAGGCAACCTGACCAACCTGGCAAGTTTCTGTGTGTAAAAAAAAAATTATGTGCAAGATGTATATTTGACCCTGTAACTTTTCGAAACCCCATAAAACCTGTACTCAAATATGAGTGTTTTAAAGCAGTACAACATATAATGACAATGATATCATAGGTGAAAGATCAATTTTGTTTGTGAAAAATACAAACAAACAACAAATATAAACACAAAGTTTGGCCAGGGTTTGTGACTAAGTGGCTACTTAAAAAAGACTGGACTAACCTCATTTTAAATACCCTGCATTGTCTATTTTTTTGTAAATGGTATGCCATGATGAAGTCATTTTCATTCCTGGGCTGCAATGGCAACATAGGCACAGCAAACCAATCTAGCAAATTTCAACGTCTAAAAAAAGTCTTTAACTTTTTCAAAACACCATAAAACGCTTACCCATGGGACAGCAGAGCATAGATCTAAGTGTCCTTTATTGCAGTACAAGCTAACAGTATTGTGTGATTCACAATTAAAATGTCATGCAGAACTTAAAAATAAAATTTCTTAATGTCACACTTTTCTTTTAGATTTTTTATTTTATTTTAAATTGTGTTCCATGTTTAAATATTTGATTGAAAATAAAAGCCATTTTCTCCTGAACATTATATAATAAGGGTGAACCTAATATTAGAGATGTAACTTATAGTTGAACAGATATATATATATATATATATATATATATATATATATATATATTATATATATTATATATATATATATATATATATATATATATATATATATTCTTGTATATATCTATTCAATGAAACCGTTTTTGTCAGCGTAACCCTTACTGTCCTGCACCACCTGAAAAGTAAAAAAAAAAGCAAAATGTACTTGTAACTCTGTGCTGAGATCAAGTTTTTGAAGCCCAATCCTCCACCTTTGACATCTCGCTCTCTAACTGCAAGGGGAGGGAATTCAGGGACGATGTTTTAACTCTATTACAAGCTGTGTAAATTGTATAACTATTACAAGCTGGAAAGAAATGTAAAACGTTTGCCATATACGTGTTGGTTATAAGTTATTTGGGAAAATGACCAGTAAATGAAAGCAATACTTTAGTTAAGAGTGAGTGATGAAAATCGTGTTCTTTTTTAAGTTTTATGTTGAATGTTTCTTAGAAATTAGCAAGTTTTATTGATTTGAGCATACATTTGCAACATTTAGATCAAAATAAAAAATCTGGTAAATAATCACCTCTCTGGTTTGAAGTAATTTGTTTCCAATTCCAAGTCAAATTTTTATGTTGTTGGTAGTTGGTTCTCAGATTAGCATAAAACAGCTGATTATTGCTTTGGCCTTGGTATTTCTTTAAAGGGCAATTATTTAATTCTTTATTTTTGTAGTGCATAAGCTTTTAACAGTCGGTTGTGAGGTACCCCAAAGGCAGTCCTCCAACGCATTATAGACAGTGGAACATAGGGGTACATGAGGTAGCTAGCACATATTTTATATTTAAAGGTAGTTGAGTATTAACATGGTAGGAAACAAGCTTAGGTAACATTATTTGAGAAAAGCATAAAAACAAATACCAACACCAGCCAAACTAAATTACATGAGGGTTAGAAACGGTTACATGCCTGCATTTTTAAAGCAAGTGTGTTCGCCCCTGGGCTTGCTGGTGTAGCACAGTAGATGATAAACTTCACAATATGAGAGGTGCACATCGGGCATTTAGAGAAGTACAGATCATCAGAGATAGTGGTATACTGTGTGCAGGGCTGCCATCAGAAATGTTAGGGCCCCTGACACAGCTCAAGATCTGGGCCCCCGGGGCCAGCCCCGAGTCCGCCCACAAGGATGAAGTGTG
Organism: Pelobates fuscus; assembly: GCF_036172605.1. Classification (NCBI taxonomy): domain Eukaryota; kingdom Metazoa; phylum Chordata; class Amphibia; order Anura; family Pelobatidae; genus Pelobates; species Pelobates fuscus. The sequence continues at coordinate 256,068,139 of NC_086320.1, forward strand.
TGTGTGTGTATAGTGGATGCGGTATGTGTGTCATGGATGCAGTGTGTATAGTGGATGTAGAATGTGTATAGTGGATGCGGTATGTGTGTCATGGATGCAGTGTATATAGTGGATGCAGATTGTACGTTTTGTGTAATGTATGTAATGTTTGTATGCATGCATTAGATGCAGAGTGTGTGTGTAGTGAATGCAGGTGTGTGTATAGTGAATGCCGAGTGTGTGTTTTTGTAGTGGATGTAGTGTGTTTGTAGTGAATGTAGTGTGTTTGTAGTGAGTGAAACGTGTGTATAGTGAATGTAGTGTGTGTGTGTAGTGCAAAGTGTGTTTAGTGAATGTAGTGTGTGTGTAGTGCAGAGTGTGTTTAGTGAATGTAGTGTGTGTGTAGTGCAGAGTGTGTTTAGTGAATGTAGTGTTTGTAGTGAGTGCAGAATGTATAGTGAATGTAGTGCAGAGTGTTTAGTGAATGTAGTGTGTGTAGTGCAAAATGTGTATAGTGAATGTAGTGTGTGTGTGTGTAGAGCAAAATGTGTATAGTGAATGTAGTGTGTGTCTGTAGCGCAAAGTGTGTTTAGTGAATGTAGTGTGTGTGTGTGTGTAGTGCAGAGTGTGTTTAGTAAATGTAGTGTTTGTAGTGAGTGCAGAGTGTTTTAGTGAATGTAGTGTATGTGTAGTGCAGAGTGTGTTTAGTGAATGTAGTGCAGAGTGTGTTAGTGAATGTAGTGTGTGTGTAGTGCAGAGTGTGTTTAGTGAATGTAGTGTGTGTGTGTGTGTGTAGTGCAGAGTGTGTTGAGTGAATGTAGTGTGTGTGTGTAGTGCAGAGTGTGTTTAGTAAATGTAGTGTTTGTAGTGAGTGCAGAGTGTTTTAGTGAATGTAGTGTATGTGTAGTGCAGAGTGTGTTTAGTGAATGTAGTGTGTGAGTGTGTGTAGTGCAGAGTGTGCTTGTAAGGATTCAGTGTGTGTGTAAAATAGGGGGGTAGGGGAGTATTATTTTATTTATTTATTTGTGTATATTTCAATTTTATTCCCCCCTCCCTGGTTCTTACCGTGCCAGGGAGGGGGGAGATCGCATTTCCTGTTGATCCAGTGGCATGGTGGAGGGAGCCAGCCGCGGTACATTGAAGAGAGGGCCCAGCAGCACACACAGTCTTCCTTTCCAGCTCCTCTCTGACCAACTCTCGCGAGACAGGCCTGCGTGCTGTGCGGAGCGTTGCCATAGTAACTTGTGGCAACGCTCTGGCAGCCGCAGGGTGCAGGAAAGTTAGACAGAGAGCAGCTGGAAAGGAGGACAGAGTTTGCTGCTGGGCCCCCTCTTCATCGTACAGGTAGCAGGGGGCCATCTGTGCATATATATATATATATATATATATATATATATATATATATACTTCTCTATGACAAGCGTTCAGCGTCGACATGCAGAGCATGGAGATGTTGAATGTCAGTGCTGCACATTTTGCAACACTGACACAGGAAGCGCCTAGGTGTTCCTAGGCAGCAATGTAAACACTGCATTTTCTCTGAAAAGGCAGTCTTTGCAGCAAAAACCCTGCAGTGGTAGACTATACTCACCAGAACAACTACCTTAAGATGTATAATATAAATTAAGCTGTAGTTGTTCTGGTAACTATAGTGTCCCTTTATGTTTGTGCGTGCAAAGGGGTAGCGACTGCAGAGGGTGCCGAAAGGAAGGGGCTGTAAAGGGTGTGAGTGGAAGGGGCTGCAGAGGGTACAGGGGGGAATAGAGGCTGTAGTGGGTGCAAAGGGTAATAGGAGCTGCAGTGGGAGCAGTTGGGTAGCCCACTAGCCACTACCAAAAGCGAAACCCTACCATTGCGCACAGTGCAGGGGGCAGGAGCTGCAGTGGGAGCAGGGGGGCAGGAGCTGCAGTGGGAGCAGGGGGTAGGGGATGCAGTGGGAGCAGGGGGTAGGGGATGCAGTGGGAGCAGGGGGTAGGGGATGCAGTGGGAGCAGGGGGTAGGGGATGCAGTGGGAGCAGGGGGTAGGGGATGCAGTGGGAGCAGGGGGTAGGGGATGCAGTGGGAGCAGGGGGTAGGGGATGCAGTGGGAGCAGGGGGTAGGGGTGATAGAGGATGCAGTGGGAGCAGGGGGTAGGGGGTGCAGTGGGAGCAGGGGGTATGGGATGCAGTGGGAGCAAGGGGGGGTAGGGGATGCAGTGGGGGAAGGGGGGGGGGTAGGGGATGCAGTGGGAGCAGGAGGGTAGGGGATGCAGTGGGAGCAGGAGGGTAGGGGATGCAGTGGGAGCAGGAGGGTAGGGGATGCAGTGGGAGCAAGGGGGGGTAGGGGATGCAGTGGGAGCAAGGGGGGTAGGGGATGCAGTGGGAGCAGGGGGGTAGGGGATGCAGTGGGAGCAGGGGGGTAGGGGATGCAGTGGGAGCAGGGGGGTAGGGGATGCAGTGGGAGCAGGGGGGTAGGGGATGCAGTGGGAGCAGGGGGTAGGGGATGCAGTGGGAGCAGGGGGGGTAGGGGGTGCAGTGGGAGCAGGGGGGGGTAGGGGGTGCAGTGGGAGCAGGGGGGGTAGGGGATGCAGTGGGAGCAGGGGGGGTAGGGGATGCAGTGGGAGCAAGGGGGGGTAGGGGATGCAGTGGGAGCAAGGGGGGGTAGGGGATGCAGTGGGAGCAAGGGGGGGTAGGGGATGCAGTGGGAGCAGGGGGGTAGGGGATGCAGTGGGAGCAGGGGGGTAGGGGGGATAGGGGATGCAGTGGGAGCAGGGGGATGCAGTGGGAGCAATGGGGGGAATGGGATGCAGTGGGAGCAAGGGGGTAGGGGATGCAGTGGGAGCAAGGGGGGTAGGGGCTCCCAAAACCCTCCCAAACCTTACCTCTCTGGTGGTCCTCTTCTGAAGGAACCTCACAATGCTGACACGCTGCCTGTAAGTCTGCTCAGGGCAGCTCCGCACAGCTCACTCTGCACTGTGACTGGTGATGTCACTTCCTGCAGAACCAGCCGCAGGGAGCTGCCCTGAGCAGTTACAGGCAGCTCAGTGAGGCTGTGTTTGGAGACAGGCACACTGAGGGGCAGCCTAGTGGGGTCTTTGGAAGGCCCCTATAGCTGTCCCTCAGTGTGCCCTGCACAGAGGAGATGATTAGTAGCAGCAGGGGCCCGCGGAGGGCTATGCGGCCCCTTGCTGAGTGCAGGCTGGCTGGGGAGATTGTTTAACTCCCCAGCTCAGCCATTACTTACTGAAGCAGTATGTGGGGCTCGGGGGCCCCCAGGACCGCCGGGCCCATGACAACTGTTATGGTTGTCATGCCCTGATGGCGGCCCTGACTGCGTGCCCTGTTAAGCAGATGATTATTAATATGTTACACCAAGCCCGTTGTAAAAGTGAGCTTAAGTAGAGGCATGTATGTGACTTTAAGGGACGGCATAATGCCCACACATGCACCCAACGTTGTATTATGCCCATGCTGGTTCTAGACATCGTCGATTGACTATAGCTTAAGATATCTTAAAGGTAGCTAGGAAGGTTAGTTACATACTATAATAATGTAGTTTGATCTTTCCAGCTTCTGGCGTTGTATGAGGGCAGTGCATGCTGTTTGTGTATGGCTGGGTGGCTGTTTTAACTGCTGGGGACAGTGAATCACCCTAGAGACCCTTGTAGCCACGCTTGGGTATGGCGGATGAGGGTGGCTGACCGTGATAAGGTGGATCTCGTGTGTGCTCTACCCGTGCTGGGTATGTTTGGGTCAGTGGGGCACACATACGAACGTCCACTTAAGTCTCTGCTTGGCCATTGTCCCATGTGGGCTTAGCGTGGTCCCGCTGCAAGCCGGCTGTCGATATTCTTCTCGGCTCTGTCCGGGCTGGCTGGGAGGTGTGGTGTGTTAATCCTGAATAAGTATGTGGCACCTTGCTTGGGTGACCAGCCTTCCCGTCTCTTCAGGAGGGGAGGCTCTCGCCTGCCGCGCGTCGTCTGCCATTGCTGTAGTGAGAGCATTAGCCTGTCGTGCCTCCATGTCATCAGCTTGCTTCTGGCCTGCTAGGGCGCTTGTAGTTGGTTGCTTTCAGATCAGCTTGTGTCCGGAGGCCTTGTTGTTAACAGTGTGCGTGGGGGTAAACCATCCCCTCTCTTTGTCTCCAGCGTACATGGCATCTGCCATTTTAGTTGAAGTGCCCGGCCCGCCGATTAGGGTGGTGTCGCTGGGCCTTGGTTGCTTTGCAGTGGTCTGGGCCACAGGATGAGGACCGGGATGACCCCCACCGGTCCAGAGGGGGGGGGGGCAGAGCCAAGTCCACGCCGATTTGGGCCTCTGGCTGGGCACTATTAGGCGGGATAGTGGAGCAGCGGCCGTCTGCCCCACTCACCGCTGGAGAAGGCCCCAGCTAGGGCATCGAATATTTCCCATCCAGTGGACTGTAACTTGGAGAGCCAGCCTCTCCCTGGATCCAGTGCCCCCTTGCACAGAGGACCAGTGCTGACGGGTTTCTTTCTGGGTCTAAAATCATAGGTTACAGGCTTAAAGTGTAATAGTTTGCAGGAGCTGAGCTTTCTTGTGGCCGGCCAGCTCGGCGGTCCGGCCCCGCCCCCTTTAAAGGGCAATTATGAAGTACAAGGCAATAAATGAGATTAATATCCACAGAAGTCGTTTTGTAAACCATTGTAATAGTTTGAAGGCAAATTACATTTTTGGTGCAACGTTAAAGTAACTGCAATTACGCTGACCACTGGGGCATGGCACTGACTAAGTACATAGTAGACTTAGTAAAATCTAAATGTAAACATTGCCATATGTTACTGAATGTCACTGGCTGAATCTGGACTATAAGTGTCAGGGCTTACCTGGGTGTGGGAGTCCGGCAGGCAGAGAAGTATGCTCACCCTTGCAAGAAAACACAGGCCAAGGTGATCAGGCAAGAATTCACCTGACCTGTGAGTCGGTGCACGGGGGCTGTGCAGGGTAAATCCAAAACGCGGTACAGGAACAATAAACCAGGAGAATAGTCGTGGGAAGCCAAGGGTCAAAGGAAGCCAGAAGTCAGGATAATCGGTGTACCAAGCCAGAGGTCAATAACAAACTGGAGAACAGGAAACAGCAGGATGATCACCAGAGTCAAGGAACTGACACTGCCTTCTGGGAGAGGCAGTGTTATATACCTGGCTAACGAGACATCAGGCTCAGGTGTAACTTGAGTGACAGGAGAAGTTCCAACAAATGTCCAGCTTCAGTACTAAATACTAGACAGGGCTAGATACAGGAAACAGAAGCGGAGAGATGGCTCAGAGGTAAGCCAAAGCACCAGAGCTGCCAAGGTCCCAGGTTCGAATCCTGACAATAAGGCAGCATTAAGTAAGATCTGTCAGTGGAAATTATTTAAAATTATTTTTTGTAGAAGCAGTAGAAAAAAACAACTGTTTGGAGACTTGTATTTTACGGTAGGTGATATGTTACTTCCTATAATGTAGGAACTAAAATGAGATGTATTAAGATTGCCCAGCTCCTTAAGTAGGATGCCAGATAAAAAGCCTATTTCTGTGAGGGCAGTCCTGGACTGGCCATTAAGCATACTGGGCAAATGCCCAGCGGGCCACGATGGCCATGGGCCGAGGGCGACAGGGGAGATCAAGAGATATATGAGCGCCGACCCTGCTGTGTACCTTCATGGGCCAGTGACATGCAGCCGCCGGCTGGAGAGGGCGGGAGACAGGAGAGGACCCGGGGAACTCTAGCCTGATTCCTCTCGCGAGGTCAGGGCATTGCAGCGGTTACCATGGCAATGCTAAGATCTTGCAAGAGTGAACTCTAGCCACACAGGCTAGCGTTCACTCACCACAAGAACCACCAGGGATTGCAGCACGGTCCCCCTCCAAGGCAAAAGGTATGAAGGGGGGAGGGATACTTGATACATAATATTTACATTAATCTATCTCCCCCTCCCCCCCCACACACACACCACACCTCCAAACATATTCACACACATATAACCCACACACACCACCCTTACACACACACATACACAGCACCCCCACACACAGCACTCTTCACATACACACAGCACCGTTCACACACATGCTACAGAATCTGTTGGCACTATATAAATGCCAATAATAATATTAATAATAATACACACACACAGCACCCTCACACACTGCACCCCTGACATACACACACACAGCACCCCTCACATACACACACAGCACCCTTAACATACACACACACACACACATCACTCTCACACACTGCACCCCTCACATCCACCCACAGCACCCTCCACAATGCACCCCTCACATACACACACAGCACCCTCACACACTGCACCCTGCCACACACACACAGCACCCTGCCACACACACAGCACCCTGCCACACACACAGCACCCTGCCACACACAGCGCACCCTCACACACTGCACCCTCAAACACACACAGCACCTCTCACATACAGCCTCCTCAGGCACACACAACACACTTGCATACACAGCGCTCCTCACACACAGCACCCCTCACACACACACACACACCCAACATCTACACACTCCCCTCACACACACATCACCACCACACGCACACTGCACTCCCCCAACAAACTGAACCCCTCACACACACTGCACCCCTACACACATTACATTCCAGACACACACTAGACCCCTTGCACAACTCTGGATCATTTGCACACACACACTAGATCCCTATATACTCTGAATCTGCTTTTTTTAATTAAAATAAAAACATATATATTTACATTAATCTATCTCCCACACACACACAATACCTCCAAACATATTTACACACAGCACCCCTCACACACACAGCACCCCTCACACGCAGCACCCCCCCACACACAGAAACCACACACACACACACACAAAGCGCACACTGCACCCCTTACACACACACACAGCACATTCACACACAACACCCCTCACACATAAACACACACCACCCCTTGCACACACTGCACCTCTCTCTCTCTAACACACACAGCACCCCTAATACACACAGTCCATTCCATACACGCACTAGATCCCTTACACAACTCTGCATCATTTACACACACTAAATCCCTATATACACTCTGAATCCTCTATACACACAAATACAGCCTAGATCTCCTATCCACGCTCTGGAACCCTTAAATGAAGACTAGATCTCCTTCAAACACACTACATTCCTGACATACAAACTCTGGATCCCCTATGCACACACTAGATTCCTTGTAAACAAACACACTCTACAACCTCTACACACACTATGCTCCCTATACACACTCTCTCACTCTCTACAGCCCCTAGCCACACATTGCCCCACAAACACAAAACAACTGAAACTGACATATTTACACAACATCACACCACAATCATCTCACTCTACACACACGCAATCCCACAAGCAGGCTCCAAACACATGCACAATACTCTTTCCTGACCCTTTTGTCTCCTGGTATCCCACTTATGGAGACACCAGAGACAACTTACAAGCAAACACAGAGCAAGCCTGTTAATAAAAATGCTTGATCTGCGCAGAACAAATACACAGCCTTTTTCTTATGCGAGAGCTCTTCAGCAGAGCTCTGCGCATGGTCTGCCCTTTAAGAGCATTGAACCAATATGCTCACTATGAGAGGTAGCGTGCTTGCCATTGGTGATGACAAAACACACCCACTTTGGCCCCGCCCCCTTCTCAGTGGACCGCTGTGATTAAAAAATGCCTGGGCTGAATTTTTTTCCCAGTCCGGCTCTGGTGAGGGGTGTGTGGTGGGAAACTGACAGCGTTATTTACTGAAAATTCAGAGTGAATTTCAATTTTATGGCTGGACTAGCCAAACTTAAAGCCGCAAAGGAGCTCTTAAAGTGATCTACAACCAACATTGAGTGGATTTCTATGCTTGTCACAATCCGTTATGCAAGTAATCTTTAAAATGGTCCTTGTTATAGTTAATTACTCTTGGTTGATTCCGTGCTACAGAGTCTCACTTTTATCAATGACTAGTAATTAATGGCCACTGTTAGCTTTTTATGACTCCCATAGAGATTATTTGGAGATGAGGAATAAAATAACACTAGGTTGAATGCAGTCACTAATTCCCTCCGTTTTAAACCTAAAAATACTTGTAATGTTTTAGGACACAGAGATTACTATATGATTACAAAATAGTGTTTAACATATGTTTTGGTGTTAACTGGATGAAGATGCTTCAAAGTGCTTTATGCTATTTATGTTGATGATTTTGGTGGCAACAGCCAGTTTCTTTAGGAATAACCATAGACTATGAACTAACTTTGAGAGTACACTACCTATAGGACTATTTTAAAATTCTGCTCCGGTGGTTTCTCTTTTTTTGTATCTTCTTCCTTCATTAATGCTATACAGATTGTTTGTTTTTTAAATGTGTTATGGTTTCAAATTTAAGACATATTGCTCTATTATTTATTATATTTTTTAATGTATGAGGATATTTATTGTAGCCAAATACACAACATCACATTGGTTTTAGCAGATATTTTATTATAATTTAATAATATATTTTATAATATTATGGCCTTGATTTAATATTTTTGGATAAGCTTTTTAAATGATTTAATATTTTTGGATACACTTTGAAAATTATTTTTACAAATAATTATTTTTTATTTCTAGTAAAATATAAAAAAAATGTATCTGTATATACAAAAATACCAATTTATAAAAAGAACCAACATAGTAAAATATTAAAACATTTGTGTTGGGTCTTCAGCAGTGGTCCCAGTCAACTGCAGTTATGACTCTGACAACATCTCTGTTTGCTCCCCTGCAGTTTCTTCAGCTGGGAGAGAGGACCAGGTGCCAGGCGAAAAAGGCTCCTTCATGCCCAAGCTCTCCTGGTGTACCACCAATGATGCATGGTTTTCAGGAGTGCTGCCCCACTCCCAAGGCCATGTAATTATGGGAAATCTGGTCCTTTCTGTGTTATAATATGGGTCCTCGTGCATGTTTATGTTGGGTGATGCACATTTTTTACAAACCAATCTGATATATTTTGTCTCTTGTGAAAACAATACAGTAATACTAAATTGAAGGATTCCCCTGCAACCCAATGCCTCCACTGTCATCTCGGGATATCATATAGAAAGTTTACTATCCTCATTATTGTTTGAAAATATTTGTAAGAACATGTGGCTAAAATGTCACATAGTCCCTGTGTTCAAAATATTAGGTTGGAATCAAATATAGTGCTGACAATATATAGGTACTTATATAAAAACTGCTTTCTTCTTCTCCAAGATGGCTACTGCTAAAAGATACAACACACCCCAGATTACTCGCATCCAACAATTCCTGATAAACAGATCTAAGAGTGGTAAAAGAATTATCCAATGTATATCTGATTTTATTTCATAGTGTAAGATAATTATTTTAAACAGACATTTTTAAACATTATAACCACTACATTGTGCTGCATCCCTGTGCCTCCCAACCTCCTGTCCCCCCATTCTATTTTTAGGAATCATATTGTTTCCGAACGCTTATAATGCTCATGTTCCCCTTTAAGTATTCTTTAAGTTCTTGGTATCTTAGGAAAACATTGATGTGCATACCTCTTTTGCCATTCTTTTTCTGCTCCCATGCACTACAACCTTCTTTTTTTTTATCATTCAGAGTATATTTGAATAATAAACAGTACAGATGTTTAATTTATACATTGTTTTTTAAACTTTTTTTAAAAAAATTTACTGGTGCTTAGTAGATCTTACTGCTGGGAAGATTGCTGGCTGTTCTGCTGAACAAACAGGAGTTTAGGTTCCAGGTGAATGCATCCCTGCCAGTAATAACAGTTTTGTCTTTGATTGTCACACAATATTTTTTAAGCAGTTTTTAATGTGTCAGTTCTTTTTATTATTATTATTATTATTATTATTATTAAAAGTTTAATAATGTTTCTATTTTCTCTGTTTTCAGACATTCTTTGAGAGGAATTGTCGGTCTGATGATTGCGCTGCAGATTTAAACGTAAAGGGCAAACTTCTAATATCAAGGTATTTAACAATGTTTTTCTCATTTCAAAGTATGTCATGGGGCGCACATACAAATACAATAGTACACTTATAGAAGGAGACATATAAAATACAATAATAAATACATTGTTACAATAAAAAAATACAATACAATAAAATAACAATGTGTGCAGTTGCTTTTTGGAGGGAGATGGATGAAGATGTTTACAGGGACTCCAGACTGGTGGCAGATTTGATATTGAGGCGGCGTAGAAGAAACTTTCTCAACCAACCTCCTTTTTGAGATAGTAAATAAAAACTATGGAGCAAAAAGTGGAACAGAGGACAGAGAGAGTGGAAGCAGAAGGAGTGAGCCTACTACTCAGATAGTTTGAACGTTTTCCAGAAAATGGTTATTAATCACAGGAGTAGAGTGAAGAGTAAGTCTGGATGCCAAAATTAGCCAATTTATTGCCCCATTCCAACTTTGGCATTACATAGTTACATAGTTACATAGCTGAAGAGACTTGCGTCCATCAAGTTCAGCCTTCCTCACATAGAGGAGCTATACAATTATTATATTATTTATTTGAGTATTCTTGTTGGATAAACTTGGTCTGTTGGGCCATCTTCATTTTGGGAAGACCAGAGAATACCCTGTAATAAGCTTACTGCTTAATGCAGAAAAAGGGAGAAACAATGTGAATTTTTTGATGGTTCTACATACTGCCTACTAGTGCAGAATGTTGGGATATGACATATCACTAACAGCCCTGTGAGTGAAACAGAGAGATAGGATATGATGATAGAAAATGTCATGTCTGAGGCAGCATTCACTATACCTCTAGTAGTAATACTTCCACCCATGCCAGAAAATGTCTGCATTTATTTCTTCCAGAGAAAAAATATACAATGAAAGAAAACAAGAGTTAAAATATATTGGATCTAGCTAATCTCTTACTTTTTAATTTCAAGGCATTTTCTACTATTATGGAAAAGATTTTTTTTTGCATGTTTCATCTTTGCTCAGTTAGAATATTTCTTTACTTTATAGTTCACCCACAGATTGTATACTATTTTAATGGCCACAGAAGGATTGTTTAGGGCCTCTGTTCATATATGTAATCAATCATTTAGTTTGGGATGCATAAAAAGGGACATATTTTTACTGGTCAGCCTTTCATAATTTAAACATAACTAAAGTAGAGAAAAAAAGAGAATAATACCTTAAAACCAACCAAACAAAGCAAAACAGAGTTTTACTGTATTTTTCTTGCATCTCGTCAACATACAGTAAACGTGTTAAAAAATACTGGAGGAACCAGTGGACACTGGAAAGAAGGGAGATTGGATTTGATAGCTTTTATGTCCAACAATTTTTGAAGGAAAGACACTGTGAGAAATGTGATCATATGTGTTTAAAATGACTGTTTCAAGAAATACAGTGTTGATGAGCAATTATAACACTATTTAACAGTCATTTAGAACAGTGTTTCTCAACACCTGCAGGTCTAAAAAAAAATCTGAAGTATCCCTGCCTCGAGAAAGTGATTTTCATTCATTTAAATTTTAAATGAAACATGTACACACGGATATTTAAAGGGACACTATAGTCACCAGAACAACTACAGCGTAATGTGGTTGTTCTGGTGAGTATAATCATTACTTCCAGGCATTTTTTTTGCAAACACTGCCTTTTAAGAGAAAAGGCAGTGTTCACATTGCCCTTGAGTGACACCTCCAGTGGCCACTCCTCAGATGGCCACTAGAGGTGCTTCCTGGGGCACTACTGCACAGTGTGCAGCACTTCCGTTCAGCATCTCTTGATTCTTTTTTTTTTTTTTATTCTTTATTTTTGTTGTGCATGTTGTTACATAGCATCGACATACGCCACAACAGCGTGTTCATAGATGTATTCAAGTTATACAGCGGAGTGACGAATTGCACATTTTTTTTTTTTTTTTTTTAATTCTTTATTTTTCGTGATGCTTTGTTTCAATAAGTAATCAGCATAGAAAAACAAGTCGGTACAGTTACATATACAACAGTGAGCATAACATTACTCTGAGAACTTGTGGGTTAAACATTTTTGACAGCATCACTTTTCTATGTTACGTGCTTCCACTTTTTGGGGACCACAAGAGGAAGGTCGCTCGTTAATGAGCTTCTGCTTGTGTTTGGTTCTGATTGTGGTCCCTGTGTGTGTTGCCTATGACCTATGTCCTGTGATGGTGCGTGCTTATGCTTGGGGTTGCTGGGTACAGGTGTCTTGTCATATGTCAAGTGTGAGGTGACATGCTGGTTTCAGGTTGTAGAGGTGGTAGTGGATCGTGAGGAACTTATGCCTGTGCACCCCAAATAATGTGGAGGTTGAAGGTGTGGCTGGGTGTATCAAGTCTAGTGTGCTCAGGAAAGTCTGTGCTTCTCCCATAGTTAGTAGCGTATGCGCAGTCCTGTTTTGAGTCACTACTATGGAGCCATTCGCTCCCCAGCGGTATGCCAGTCCTGCGTTTCTCAGCTGGGGTGTGACCGGCCCATAGCTTTTACGAATCTGGAGGGTGGCTCTTGTAACATCCTGGTAAAACGTGAGGCTTGAGTTCTCGAATGTGATCAGTGCCTTGTCTTTGATTGCCGCCATAATTTGGAGCTTATCAGGTAGCGTGAGGCATTTGAGAATGACGTCTCGTGCCAAGGTTGTTGTGCGTTGAGTGGGGCTTGGAAGGCGATATACACTGCCTATGGTCATGCGTTTGGCCACAGTGTGTGACATTATGGTTGTCAATAGTCTTCTAACGTAGTGTGGCAATTCTTCCACAGTGATCGTTGAGGGGATGCCCCTGATCTTGATATGCGTGCGTCTTATATACAGGGCCGGCGCGTCCATAAGGCGGCACAGGCGGCCGCCTTAGGGCGCACCGGCCCTGGGGGCGCAAAATTCCAGTGACCGGCAGGAGGGAAGTGCTCCCTCCTGCCTGGTCACCTCCTGGATCCCCGGAGCGGCGCTGAAGTTCATTAGGAGGCGGCGAGGGAGCTCTCTGATCTCTCTGACCAGCTCCCTCGCGCTCCTTTTGCTGATGCCGCGGGAACCGGAATATGACGTCATATTCCGGCTCCCGCGGCATCAGAAAACAGCCTGCGAGGGAGCCGATCAGAGAGCTCCCTCGCCGCCTCCTAATGAACTTCAGCCGCACGCCTCCCAGCAGCCCCACTGGCCCACCAATGAAAGACCCACGCCAGCACTCCAGGTAGGGAGGCTGGGTGGGAAATGTAAATTTAATTTAGATAATTAATTACTGTGTGTGTATGTGTGTGTGCATGTGAGTATGATGGTGTATGTCAGTGTGTGTGTGTTCGAGTATGTGTCTGTGAGTGTGTGTGTGTGTCTGTGAGTGTGTGTGTGTGTGTGTGTGTCTGTGAGTGTGTGTGTGTGTGTGTGTGTCTGTGAGTGTGTGTGTGTGTGTGTCTGTGAGTGTGTGTGTGTGTGTGTCTGTGAGTGTGTGTGTGTGTGTGTCTGTGAGTGTGTGTGTGTGTGTGTCTGTGAGTGTGTGTGTGTGTGTCTGTCAGTGTGTGTGTGCATGTGAGTATGTGTGTCTGTCAGTGTGTGTGTGTTCGAGTATGTGTCTGTGATTTTTTGTGTGTTTGTTCGAGTATGTGTCTGTGAGTTTGTGTGTGTGTGTGAGTATGTATTTTTCTGTAAGCCTGTCTGTATGTATGTATCTGTATGACAGTATGCCTCTGTATGTATGTATGTGTCAGTATGTCTTGTACGTATGTTTCTGTATGTCTCTGTATGCATGTATGTAACTGGATGTATGTTTGTCTCTGAATGTCTGTATATATGTCTCTGTATGCATGTATGTAACTGTATGCCTTTATGTCTCTGTATGTACGTATGTGTGTGTCTCTGTATGCCTGTATGTCTTTGTATGCATGTTTCTGTATGTATGTGTCTGTATGACGGTATGCCTCTGTATGTGTCTGTATGATGGTATGCCTCTGTATGTATGTTTCTTTATGCCTGTATGTCTGTATGTATGTGCCTGAATGTCTTTGTATGTATGTTTCTGTATGCCTGTCTGTATGTATGTGTCTGTATGACGGTATGCCTCTGTATGCATGTATGTCTTTATATGCCTGCATGTCTCTGTATGCATGTATATCTCTGCTTGTATGTCTCTGACTGTATGTGTCTGTATGTCTCTGTATGATTATTTCTGTCTTTGTATGACAGTGTACCTGTATGACTTTGACTGTGTGACTGAAAAATTATGCCTGTGTGCCTGTGGCTTGGGAGGAAAGACACACAGGTGAAGATGCATTTTTTTTTTTTTTTAATGAGGGTTGGGGGCGCCAAAATGCATCTTCGCCTGTGTAACTAAAAATCCTAGCACCGGCCCTGCTTATATATTAATGATATATATGCTGAACTGGGCATTATAGGAGAACAATACAATTAAGGGATCCTGGTGACATAAAATATTAAATTTGTATTACTATTATTTTGGGTAGTTTAACCCCTTAAGGACCAAACTTCTGGAATAAAAGGGAATCATGACATGTCACACATGTCATGTGTCCTTAAGGGGTTAAGTAATACGGGTCAGCATATGTCCCAATGCTGCTGATCTTAGTGGGAGTTAAGGTCCCAGGCCATAGCTATTTCAGTTTATTCATCTCAGTAATAAATTAAATTAAAATGATGGCAAATGTTGCTTGAGACTGAAACTCAAACTATTCTTTGGAAGACTACGACTTGAGTCAGTTCTGCCTTAGATTAGGGCCTTTTGAACTGCAAGGAGATGAACTGTGCAGTATTCCCAGGGAATAATTACAGAGGTGGCACTTCTTCTTGTGTGTGTAAACAAATACGACATTCAATTTTTAGTTTTATATTGTAATTTCACTTTTTGTGTTTTACTGTTGCATTTTTTTATTTGCTTAAGTTCATGGCGAGAACTTGATTACTTATTAATAGTCTTCCTATTTGTGCTAAATGTAAGGCAAAAGTATAGAATATTGTGTTAATTATATTTGGTCATGCTTCTTGTGGGTGTCTAATACATACAAGGTTTTCTTTGTGAATAAACATGTGTAGTTTAAAGTCTATATGTTGCCCCCTAATGGATAACTGAAACAAAAGAGCATGTTGTGCTAACAAACACAGAGGGGTATCCTTCTAAATAAAGCTGTTTTAAGAAGACTATACAGTTGCAATATGAAACAACCAGTGTGATGCTAACAGGCAAACAGAACTTTTTAACAGACCTACAGAAAATGTAAAAATAAGATTTTTAAGTATTAAAGTAATCCGTTACAGAATCAGAAGCATGTTTACATTTATTTTACCTATCTTTACCAAAGAACCTCACAGGTATTTTTGAGGGGAAAAAATGAACGTGTAAAGTTCCATAAATAGATTTAAAAAAGAGTGTAGGATAGTCAAGTCAGATCAGATAATGACAGTATTGAACTGTGAGTTATAAGCCAAGTTATTTCATGCATACAGATGGAGAAACTGACACAAACTTCTATAGGCCAAGAAGGATAGGAAGATGCAGGTTTTTATAGATCACAAATAGATATAGGATATGTAGATAAAATTCACTTTCAATACATGCTGCCCAGCAGAATATTACTCTATATAAGTGAATAATAATAATTATTAATAACAACAGCACATACAGGAGATGTGGGTGCGGGTTAAACATAATAATGTGAACTTATGAAGTCCAGAAAAGTGCAATTATGTTAAAACACAATACAATTATGGGAAATAACTTGCCATATATTGTGCAACATGTGCTTAATATAGTACAACCGATTTACATAACACTTTAGAGACAGTCAAGTGTCTTTGTATGTTAATATGTTTAATATGTTTTTATAAAAATAAAAGAGAATAAATCATAACTGCAATTAACCTAAAAGCTTTGAAATAAAAGACACTCATTATGAAGAAAAGATTTGCGAAAATAAAGCAGTTTTGTTCATGATACAAAAAGCATCGTGGTTTGCCAAGTGAGCTGTTTGCCAATGTTTGCTTAGGACTAAATCATGTTGCAAATTAATAATTGTAAATGATTACGGTAAATATTTACATAAATGTCTTAGTATTTTCTACAAATTATTGTTTAAGTCTTTGGAGAACAGTTAGCACGCATTCATAGGTGAGTGGCACTTGGGGTTATTGAGTTGGGCATCCCTTGTTACATATTTTGGGATCCATCCAGCAACTCTGTTTATAGATGGTTGACAAGGTTTCAGAAGTGATGCACTTGCGATTTTGCAACTTCCAGGTATTGTAGGAGGCTGGGCACAATTTTTAGGCCGGAGAATTATTACCCATCCATGAGTACTTATACATGGAGGGAAGGGTTGTGGAGAATTATCTCTGGTATATAGGCCACTTACCCCATGTACACATAAACACAGTAGGTAAATTGTAGGGTAGATAAATGGTAAGGTTTGGTTACTAAAAACAAAGGCTATTTTCTTCTTATTTGTGAAAAACCTTCAGTAGACATAATCTGAACTTCTTGCCAACTTCTATGGAAAATATTTGAGCCCATTGCACGCTAAAGCATCCAAGTGCAGAGACATTGAGTGAATACAAGAAATATAAAGCATATTGGCTGGTGGATTGAAAAAAAAGAATAGTTGTATTAGCAATGACAGCTCTACTTGATATAATGAGACTGCTATGAAATGACTGGTACTGTTAAAAGGGACACTATAGGCACTACTGAGCTTAATGTATTGTAATTTAAAAAAAAAATAAAACAATTTAATAAATGAATTGATGTATAGAAAGTCCATCAAATTGAAGTGATCCTTTTATTTCAGACAATTCTAACCTTTAGAAGAATCTTTTTCTAAATCGAAATATTGAAAGAATGGAAGAATTAAAGGAAATAAACTTGCAACCATTCCACCTGTTTAAGATTTAATCACTCATAACTGACCATAAGGTACAGAGGATAACACAATTATACAGCATAGAGACAGACATGTTACTCAGCGATGAGTTATGTACAATTGTGATGAAGCAGCACAATTTTTTTGTGGAATAAGTGTGTAGACAAGAGGAAACATAACATAGAGTAAGTTAGTGTAGAGTGAAATAACACGCTATGGTCTGATTATGGCAACTGACAGCAGGCAATTCGTATGTAGTGTGAAACAAGAGACAAGCTAATAACACTGGTGTGAGTTATCATACAGGAATTAATATGTTATCATGAGGAATATTACGCTATGTATAATGAACTAAACATATTTTATGGATAGGCAATGTAACAGTGGCAGCGATTACGGTAAGATAGTGGGTCAGAGACAATAAGCTAACAATTGTTGTACCACCTGATCTGGTACTAAGAGCTGCAGTATGTATGAGGTGAGTCCTGTAGCCTCCACATAGATCGGAGTCTGTGGGTCATGGACCAGGCCATCCAGGGCCACAGAACTGCATTTGATGCCTGTTCGGGGCTTAAATCCCAAGCTGGTGCGCAGAGTAGTATAGCGAAGCCCAAATAAGGAGCCCTCCCAGCCCCAGAATTGCAGGTGAGAAGGTACCGACTTGTCATAAGCTTGAAATCTGGCAGGGGTCAGGCTCATCCCTTGTGGAGTAAAATTATGGTCTCTGTGGGTCAGTGGTGTGGGTCTTGGTTGGTGCTTTGCGTCCCGTTGTTTGCATGCTTGCGGCTTGGGTAAGCGGCGTGTACAGGGATCCGAAGATCACGAAAGCCCTGCAGCTGGGCGCGCCTTGGGATAAGCAGGCCTCAGACTCTGTGTGTCTCTTTTAGTAGGCCCCCTCACCAGCCATTGCTGGACTTCCCTGCTCCTGGCTGGGGGTTGACATTGGTGGCTGTGTGTCGTTGCTGCAAGTTCAGCCAGAAGCGCTGAAAGATTTTGTCAAGCCTCTTCAGGGAATAAGCTGTGGAGTCATGCTGTATCCTCTGCACGTGGCCTTTGCCATGAGGTTGCAAGGGACAGGCATCCCCCATTTTGGAGCAGCCAAGAGAGTGAGACAGTTCAGCCTAGGTAGTATGGTGAGTGCTAGCAAGTCTCTGAGTTGCTTTGGGGGGACCGGGATGACCCCCAATGGTCCAGAGGGGGAGGGTAGGAATGCCACAAGTCCAGACCCTGGACTGAGGCCCAGTCCTCCAGACTCGTGGCGACGGACACGGCCGTGTCTCGGCAGGGCAACATGATCCTGGCCATGAGGAGGCACCTGGAAGACATTGACAATCGAGGCCATAGGTGTAACATCCGGATCCGCAGTCTCCCGGAGACAGATGGGGAGGAAAACATGGAGGAAACACTTTCAGGTTTGTTCCAGCTGATACTACAAGACAAGGCTCCCCAGCACTTTGAATATGAGAGAGCACAACGAGCCCTAATACTGCATTCACAGGAAAAAGGACAGATAGACCTGATTTGCTGTCTGCATGCCTTCCCTGTTAAAGAGGTCTTGAGGAAAGCCCAAGATAGACTCATGTGGCCTAACCATGGAGCTCAGGTATCACTTTATAATGACCTCTCATCACCCTTGAGGCCTGACCGGCGCTCTAACCTGGAAACCACTGCACTACATGACTGCAACGTCTTCTACAAATGGGGGTTCCCCTTTGCCTTACTGGCCCAACACCGGAACGGATGGGCCTCTTTCCGCTGGCCCGAAGATGTACTGCAATTCATGGAGGAATTGGGCCTTCCACCCATCCCAGTCCCCAACAGTCCCTGGACAATCTGGGGATGAGACCAGGCCAACAATGGGCTGAACGACGACGTGGAGGTGGACCCCTGCCGGTCCCCTTGACCAGACAGCGTCCGGATCCTGCTGCCCTGGAGAAGTGAGCGCCGACCCTGGGCACCGCGGTCCTCAGGGAGATGCTAAGTAAGGGGCCCCTGTCTTTGTTCACATTCCAAACAGCCCGACTCTTCTTAATGGTACACCCAAGGTAGACCGGCTTTGCACCCTGATTCTATCCTCGGTCATGGTCCCCTAGATGACAATGTTGGGAGGGGGGGATACAACTGGAGGGTTTATTCTTGATCTCTGTCCCTTACCTTCACAAGCTTTGGAAGGGGGGAGTAAGGGGGTTTATTGGTCCACACGGGGGAAAAAAAGGGGGATAAAAATGGGGTCGAGTTACGGTTACATGTGGGCCTCTGTCTGCAGAGGTTTAAACATACCGGAAAGAAGATCCCAACTATTAAGGGAACTGAAGAAGAAACACGTGTCTGTGGCCATGATACAGGAGACACACTTCATGGAAGGCACAGCCCCTAAACTTCAGAACTTACCTGGCCAACCACTTCTGCAATCACCCCTCAGCCCGTATAGCAGAGGTTGCCATAATTTTAGCAGCCGAGCTCGAATTCTAGGAATTGGACTGCCTCCACGATCCGAATGGACACTTTCTCTTCCTGAAGGGCCTAATAGCAGACAAGATGTACACCTTTGCGTCCCTATATGCTCCCAACAAGAGACCAGCACAAATTCTCAGGTGAACACTTCTAAAATTGCAAGATTTCCTGGAAGGTGCACTGATCCTGGGGGGAGACTTCAATGTGCCCCTGGACCCGCTCCTTGACTCCTCATCGGGACATAGTTGCAAATCCCAGAAATACATACGCACCAAACGCACCATACGCAGATCACTGGGAGATATGGGACTGTTAGATTGTTGGAGGACTCTCCATCCCACCACATTTACACACCACTCCGCACTTCATGAACGATATGGCCGTATCGATTATCTCTTTATTATGCTTGGACGTGGAGACTCAACGAGTCCCTACGTATGGACCCAGAGTCTCAAGACCAGATCTCTGAAGCACTGAAGCTTTAGTTCCAGGAAAATGATACAACAGAGATCTCACCACTTTCTATCTGGGAGGCTCATAAAAGTGTTAAATACGGAGCAATTATTCGTCTTGCTTCTCAGAAAAAAAAAGATGGCCCTAGAGAAGATAACAAACTTATACAAATCAATTTCGAACCTGGAATTTCAACATAAAAGAACACAACTGATGGCTGTCTATGGGGAACTCATGCAGGCCCGTCAACAACTGAAATAACTCCTCACACATAGGTATCTTTGCTCCCTCCAAAATTCTTGAGGCTTCTTCTATGCACATGCAAACACGGGAGGCAAATTCCTGGCTCGACTATTAAAGGGCAACACCCCCCCGAACTCAGGTGCACAAACTACGCCTGTCTACCGGAACAACATCCTCATTTCTGAACGACATTTCAGAAGAATTTAGATTATTTTACCACTCCCTATACAACATATACACAACCAAGGGGAGTGGCTCAACCCCAGTGGAGCACCCACGAGTGACCTGAATATCTCCATGCCCATATTGACAGAAGGGTGAGCCCGGAATGGGTGACTGTGTTGGACGCTCCAATAGGTATGGAAAAACTATCCAAATCTCTGAAATCCACCAAAACCAGTAAAGCACCAGGCCTAGATGGCTTTTCCGCAGGTTACTACAAGAACTTCTCAACACTGCTCTTTCCATGACCGACGAAAGCAATTAATGCCATGGCAGAGGGTAGGACCCTAGGGGCGGAATCCTTAGCGGTGACCATAACAGGCCTACTCAAACCTGGAAAGGATCCAATGAACTGCGGCAGCTATCGTCTGATTTCCCTATTAAATGTGGACACCAAGCTGTTAATGAAGGTCATGGCTACCAGACTGCAATCATTATTACCAACCCTGATCCAGGAGGATCAGACAGGATTCCTTCCAGGATTGGAGGTGTGGGACAGCACGTTGCAGCTCTTCTCTATTCAACATCATGCGAGGAGGACAGGGAAACACCTAATACTGTTATCAACCGATGCAGAAAAGGCGTTCGACCGGATTGACTGGTCGTTTTGAAGACGATGGGCCTGCGCACAACTTCGTACCTCTTCTTAACACGCTGATAGCCAACCTAGCTAGATGGGCATACCCACATGTGACATGGCACAGGCGAATAGCAGTGATTAATATGAATATTTTACCTAGGGCTCTGTATCTCTTTCAGATCATCCCACTGGCCTTGCATTCTTTCAATCACTAAAAACAGCAATCATCAAATACGTATGGAGGGGGAAAAGATCCAAGATTTGCCATGACATACTGTGCCTACTCCGACACAGAGGGGGACTAGCGCTACCTGACTTTCAACGCTATTACCAGGCCACGGTAATGCATGGTAACCAGCAGTCTGGTCGAGAGGACCTATAGACTCAGGCCACGGGACAGACCCGGGGAACGGCGTCACAGACATTGCGATTGTGGAATTCGATTAGAGAGAGGACACACATCTCGCCCACACCCATCCCCTTATTACTGGTGACGAACAACAGCAAACTAGGGGGTGGACTCCCGTCGAGAGCTTGGTCCTTTCTAGGAGACAGAGAGTACACACTTATTCACAGGACCCTGTGGGAGGGGACCTTAAGAAGCCTAGACTCCATGCTGGAGGGCAGACCACGGACACCACTGGATGCCCTTCGCTACACACAACTGGCCCACTACTATAACTCACTCCCACATAAAAACAGCTTACATAGGGAACTCACCTGGTTTGAAGATCTCTGCATACGGGGGGGGCCACACTGGAAAAAGCGGATTCCACGATATATCAACACCTCCTCGTGGGTGATCAGACGGCAAACACCACCTTCCAAATGCAATGGGAAATGCTCTTGGACAAGATATTCACACCAACGCAGTGGGATAAAGCATTACTATGGCAGTAAAAAAGCTCCATTAGCTCACAATACCAAGAGACAAACTATAAGCTCATGTCCCTCTGGTATAAAACATCAACCCTCCTCAATAGAGTCTTTCCCGTGATCCCCACAACATGCGGGAGCGGGGGACGACAATACACATCTGGTGGGAGTGCAAGGACATCGTCCCATTCTGGGAAAAGATAAAAACAGATGTAACAGCAATATTGGGAGATCAGACAGACTGGTCGGCCCAACTGGCTCTTTTGCACATTTCGTCCGGACCAATTTCACTATACAAAAAATCGATCCTCCGTCATCTACTGAATGCAGCCAGGACAAGGCAGACAGGACTGTTCATGAACTGGGAATACAAGGCAAAACAAGAGGATAAACATTGGAGATTTAGACATACATAAATTGCCAAGATGTATGCAGCCCACCACTGTGCCACAGTACTCCAATTATGGTGGGTCCTAACTGCCTAGATATGCATGACTAAAAGTACAACAATAAAACACATACAGTAATTACCTGCAAGGAAAGGAGCAGAGGAATGAGACCACTGCTAGCAGGAACACACTGAAACAAAAAGGATAAATGGCAAAGGAACGGGTATGTCAACAAAAAAAAAAAAACTATAAAGGAATCCAGGAGACTGGGAATTCCAGGAACAGAATAAAGGAATGAACCCAGAAAACCCAGCATAAAGAAAACCAGACAAAGAATAGATAACCAGAAAAACTAAACGAGAATTGTATACTGGATATCAGAAGCCATGACCAGAAATATCTGCAGAATGTAACAGGACGTGACAACCGGCACATTGGTGATTGTCGGACGCACCAAAAAAAATTTCTAATTAGTAAAATTTAATTTGCACAAGATTAATAAAAAATAAATAAAATTATTTTCTCACCCCTTTTTGAGTGTTATGTTTATTCCTCATTTTAGGGGTCCTCTACCAGAGGCCTGGGAGCTTAAGGGTTCTGCGCAGTATCTTAACTGTTCCTAGTACTGCACTCTTCTGGACAGAGATCTCAGATGTCCCACCAAGAATCTGTTAGAGCCACTCCCTCAACATGGGAGTCACAGCCCTGAGTGCTCCTATCACAACTGGAACTCCTACTGCCTTCACTTTTCACATCCTTTCTAGCTCTTCTCTCAGGCCTTGGTATTTTTCAATCTTCTCATGTTCTTTCTTCCTGATGTTATAGTCACTGGGTAATGCCACATCCACTACTAATGCAGTCTTCCGTTTCTGGTCTTCCACCACAATGTCAGGTATATTAACCAGTACTTGCTTGTCCATCTGGATCTGAAAATACCACAGGATCTTGGCCCTGTTGTTCTCAACTACCCTTTGTGTCCATCTGGACTTATGCAGGTCCAACCCATATTCTGTGCAGATGTCTCAGTACACAATCCCAGCAACTTGGTAGTGCCTCTCAGTGTATGCTGTTCCTGCTAACATCTTGGAACCAGCCACTATGTGCTGGATTGTTTCAGAGGCCTCTTTGCACAGTCTGCACCTTAAGTCTTGCCTGGTGTAGTAGATCCTTACTTCTATTGATCTGGTGCTGAGTGCCTGTTACTGTGCTGCTAGGATTAGTGCCTCAGTGCGGTCTTTCAGTCCTGCCTTTTCCAACCACTGTTAGGATTTTTGCCATGCGAGCCACATCCACTATCTGCCGGTGGCACACCCCATCGGACCTCCTCCTTTTCTGCATCCTGTATCTGTTGAAGTCTCAGGCATTCCCTTAGCAGTTCATCTTTGGGAGCCATCTTTGTCATGTACTTGCGGATGCTCTGTGTTTCATCCAGGACTGTGGCCTTGACACTCATAAGGGCGCCGACCTCCTTCCTTCTGGCTGATGTACAGTGTCTGGGTGCTTGATTTCAGGTGGATTCCTCCAGTCATAGTGAGTAGTTTCCAGGTCTTGACATCCATGGTGACCAGTTCTTCTCTTGGTCAGGTTATTATTTCAGCTGGATACCTGATGACCGGTAGGGCATATGTATTGATGGCTTGGATCTTGCCATTGAGCTGGGACAAAAAAGGGGGAGAGAACAAACAGACACACAGTACAAGTGGTCACAATATCAAAGTATATGTGACCCACTGTGTCGCCTGGAAAAATAAAGTAGCCTAGTGGTAATTCAATCCCAAATATGTATATACACACACGGATACCTAGTTATGGATGAATGAAATGTCAAATCAATCTCTATTCAGTCATGATAGAGACAGAATAGTAGTTTGAGTGAAAATAAATAAATAAATAAAGGTTAAAAAGTACAAAATGCTCCTATATACATAAGAGTATATAAATAGCCTAATCAGTAATATGTACTGTGTCAAAAATCTACTCCATGAGCTTTATTATATCTGGCTCAGTAAATATAAAGACACTGCCTACTATTATATCTTCTATTATATACTCCAAGAAAATATAGCGATAGTCGCATACTCCTCTGACAGACTGTCACGATTCGGGGATCCCAACACGCTAACACACACACACACACACACACACACAGAAAATGTGCAGTACCGGACCTTAGAGTGGCCGGGCTAAGCACACACAGAATAGTCAGGAGACAAGCCGAGTAAGGGGAACCAGAAGACAGAATAACGAGAAACAAGCCAAGGTCAAAGGGTAGGAGAAAGTCACAAAGTCAGATTAACAAGCCAGAGAGTACGTAACCAGAAACACAAGTTCAGTATCAATACTATAAAGTAAAGACCACAACAGGGCACTGAGAGACAGGAAAGGTAAGTATTTAAATCCTTGCCTTAATCCTGATTGGATAACTTCCAATCAGTATTAACAAACACACGTGGGGGATATCTATACCCCCCACTGTGATTGTTGCGCTGTAGCTTTAACGCCGGGTCACGTGAGTGACCCCGGCGTTCTGATATTAGTGCCGGCTCCCAGCGTGCAGCGTTAGACATGCTGCCGCTGGGAGGAGGAGAGGAGGACGCGAGCGGCGTGTCAAGGGGAGAGGACGCCGCTCGCTGACCGGTAAGGAGAGGGGGGACCGCGGGCGGCGACGGACTGAGGGTGAGTGCTGCGAGAGGATTGCAGCCCTGACACGGACAGTACCTGGTTAGTATGTAGAAAATATTTATTAATATATTGCCAGAAAAAAATGGCAGTAAGGGTTAATTTAGCAGTCTCTCCTACTAAACCAACCAGTCAAGGTTAGAAATAGACCAGAATCAGGTCTCATCAAAAATTGCCAAAATCACAGGAGGGATGTGTATATAAATATTCCCTAACAAAGCTATTGTGATAAAAGCTTATAATGCTACCTGGAGATATCCACTAACATGCAACAAATTAGGTACACTCTGTCAAAAATGGTATAGTGACAGGGTAGAGAGTAAAGATGTAAAGAATGAGCTGCTAGAAAACCCAGCAGTAAGTATTAATTATATAGCCTCTCTCCCTGGTAAGCTAACTAGACAGAGAAAGGAGCAATGAAAGGATAACACAAACTCACATATTAAACAAAAAAAGCCATGTGAGGCAAACTAACATGCTGTATCCAGTGTATGACTTATGTCATAGGACCTCAGTGGTGACCAACTGTCTTTTATTTTTTTCACATTGAGCTGGGACCTCAGGACCTGTATACTTGGATGTTGCCATCCTCATTGCTTCCTCCTCGTGGTTGCAATGTGCTAGTGGTACCACCAGGTACTTGTAGCTATTCTCTGCATCTCCTATTTGGCCTTCTGGTACTTGAACTCCTTCTATACACACTACTTTATTACTTGAGGAGTTCAAGTAACACACACACACATATATATATATATATATATATATATATATATATGTGTGTGTGTGTATGTATACCTCCCCTTAGTTTTCAATAATAAATTGAACAAGTTGCAGACCCTCATATGGGATATTCAATGCAGCTAATCATAGCTTATACTACAAAATAAGTATTGGTTTTCATTGCTTACCGGCTGTGACACCATTTGAGGAATTCCAGATTAAGTCAAATAATCACAAAGTTATGATGTGTTGAGAGATCACAGATTCCAGAACTGTAACAGGTTTAGTGCTTGTATTTTTTCATTATTATAAACTCATTTCAAAAGTTAGTTGGGAATTTATTGTGTGTATAATGTTCCAGAATGATGGAAATTGGAAACTGCTGTCAAGTTATTAACAGAATGATTATGGTATAAATAGACATGAATTACTTGAGACAGAAATAATGAGAGCAGCAAATCAAATATTAAATAAAAACTGCCAGTTTTCTCACTTGGAGCCCTGAGCCAATCACTGTGTATCACCAGCACTGACAGACGAGAATCGATCACAATCTTGACAGCCTTCCCCAATATCTGATTCAGCAGCACACAGAGAAACAGTGTATAGTGCTAATGTAGCAATGTGCAATATGTAAAATGGGGGAATATACACACCCAGTCCCTTGCACACAGATGAGGATGTCCACATTATTATATGGTTCTATGGTTTTACATATCGGGACATAACAATAATCTGTTCCTTAGCTGGTCTTAAAATTTGGTAAATACAACCTCAGATGAACAACAACACATTACATATTACACCGTGCCATGATTTATTTCAAAAAAATATATAGCCAAAGTGGAAAAGCCATGTGTGAAACACCTTATGATTCAATAGCTTTTAGAACCACCTTTAATAGCAAAAACATGACTATATCAGTCTCTTAAATTGTTGTGGAGGAATTTTGGCCCACTCTTCTTTACAACTTGTTTTCAGTTCATTGGGGTTTGCTGGCATTTGTTTATGCAGAGCTCTCTTAATGTCCCACTACAGCATTTTAATCAGGTTGAGATCTGGACTTTGACTGAGCCATTGCAACACCTTGATTCATTTCTTTTTCAGCCATTATGTTGTAGATTGGCTGGTGTGCTTGGCATCATTGTCCTCTTGCATTATACAATTTCAGCCAAGCTTTAGCTGTCGGACAGATAGCCTCACATTTGACTTTGAAAACCTGAGATGTGCTGCCATATACTTTTTTGAGAGAAGATGCTTTCTTCTGGCAACCCTTCCAAAAAAAACATACTTGTTCAGTCTTTTTCTAGCCATGAGCTTTAGTATTTTACATGCTAACTGAGGCCTGTAGATTCTGAGATGTAACTCTTGTATTTTTTGCAATTTCTCTGAGCATTGCACAATTATCTTGGTGTGAATTGGCTGGGACATCCACTCCTGGTAAGATTTGCAACTGTTTTTGCAAATGTATTTTACTTTTGAATAATCTTTCTCACAGAAGAATGTTTAGATTGTTTGTAGATTGATACGCAGAGTGCCCCAGATCAACACACTTCCAAAACCTCAGCTTTTATAGAGATGGTCACACTTGCTGCTGATAATTGATCAAGGGCATTTGATAAGCAGCATCTATCTGCTACTTTGCCTCTTCATTCCTGTGGAAGCAGTATGGGTGCGCTTAGTTTTTTATACATGGCTTCTTCATTTTGGCTATATTTTTTTTAAATAGATCAAGATACGGTGTAATATGTAATGTTTGTGTTCATCTGAGGTTGTATTTACTTAATTTTAAGATCAGCTAAGGAACAGATGATATAGAATTGAGAGAGTGTACTTTCTGTTTCCCATATTTGTAAATATATATATATATATATATATATATATATATATATATATATATATACCAAGATAGGTATACATACATTAAAGGGATACTATAATCTACTTATATCTACTTCTCAGTAAAGCAGATTTAGTATATAGAATATGCCACTGAAGTCTCACAGCTCAACTCTCTGCCATTCAGTTAATTCACCTATATTTTTGTTTATTCAGCCTTAGCCACACCTCCTCTGGCTGTGCCTGCATGAAAAAGTGTCTTATTTTCAATCAGATATTAACTTGTTTTAGAAATTTTTATCGCCTGCTCTGTAAATGTAAACTTTTACCTCACACTGGAAGCTCCTGCATGCTCTAACATGCTCTTAACAGAGCAGGAAATAAGACATTCACAATTAAACAGACTGTGCAATAAAGGAAGTTTAACCCCTTCAGGACCGGACTATTTTGGCCATATTGTACGTTAAGGACCAGAGCTGTTTTAACACTTTTGTGGTGTTTGTGTTTAGCTGTAATTTTCTTCTCTCTCATTTACTGTTCCCATACAATTTATATATTGTTATTTTTAGGACAAGAAGGGTTTTCTTTACATACCATTATTTGTATCATGTCATATAATTTACTTTTTAAAAAATAATAAAATATGGTGAAAATCAGTTTTTTGACATTTACTGGAAAAATCTTTTGCTTATCTACAAACGCTAATGAAAAAAAGCTAAATAGATTCAAAAATTGTTCCTGAGTTTAAAAACACCCAGTGTTTACATGCTTTTTTTTTTTTGCAAGTTATAGGGCTATAAGTACAAGTAGGACATTGCTGTTTCAAAATATATATTTTTAAAATGTATCAATAGTGACATTGTAACACTGTTATACCCAGGGTATTCAATATGGGGTATGTCCAGTCTTTTTTAGTAGCCAGAAGGATATTGATTATTTAGAGAGAGTTCAGAGAAGGGCTGCTAAACTTGTTCATAGATTACAGGATAAAACTTACAAGGAAAGGTTAAAGGATCTTAACATGTATAGCTTGGAGGAAAGACGAGACAGGGGGATATGATAGAAACATTTAAATACATAAAGTCTCCACAGTAAAGGAGGAGACTATGTTTAAAAGAAGAGAAACTACCACAACAAGAGGACATAGTCTTAAATTAGAGTGGCAAAGGTTTAAAAATAATATACGGAAGTATTACTTTACTGAGAGGGTAGTGAATGCATGGAATAGCCTTCCAGCTGAAGTGGTAGAGGTGAACACGGTAAAGTAGTTTAAGCATGCGTGGTATAGGCATAAGATAAGGCCAGGGAATAATGAAAGTATTTAAAAAATTGGGCAGACTAGATGGGCCGAATGGTTCTTATCTGTCGTCACATTCTATGTTTCTGTGAAGTTCCCGGAGGCTGGAGCCAAGTCAGAAAAATATACTAACATGTGTATTGCTGGTATTTTTGCAGTACTGGCCATAGTGCCATACAGCCTCAAATCCTGGCTGTGCCAGTAAAAACTGGCCGAATGGCATCCCTAAGTACTAGGGGAGTGCCTTCTGTGCCATCAATATTATGTGTATCTGTCAAGAGTCTGTAACACTATCAATATTATTATTATTATTTTTTATTTAGCTATTTTTACTGCAACAAGCTCTGTGAATGCTTCTCATACAGAAAATTTGGATTCCGTTTTTCTCTATAAGAAGCATCTGATTGGCAAAACATGGCGAACACAGTGATACTGTGTGAGAAGTACTTTATTGGATTCATTATTAAGGCATTTTGTAGTGCCAGGAAAACGGTTGTATTCCTGGCACTATAGGCTCCTACACCCCCCACCCTCGCGCCCCCCTCCCACCAAGGGTTTGCTGGTTCTCAGAAACTGCAATAAATACCACTGTAGGGTTAAGGGACATGGACATTGCACCCAGACCACTTCAATGAGCTAAAGTGGTCTGGGTGCCTACAGTGTCCCTTTATGAATAACCGGTGAGAAAAACAGCTTCTTTTTTTTTTTTTTTTTTTTTTAAAAGGTTAGCAACCCTTAATCCAAAAAGTTAAAATAAAACACTAAGGTTAAAAATAAATATATTTATTAATAATAATAATAATCAGATTTCATAAACCAATAAGCTATAGTTTTGTTTGGTATCTAAAATGGAATTTACAGACGATCGGGTTGTTTACTAAAACCTTTTATTTATAGAAATGTGAGCATCAGTGGGGCGAAAAAGAAAAAAGAGAAAATAAATTCTAAAATGGTATTGGAGGTATTTCTTTACTTTGTAACCAGATGTTTGAAAGGAACAAAATATAAATTTTGTATGAATTTTTTTTTTTTTATCTGAAATACCATAGTTTTACACGATCTTTAAATAGGAACCAGCTTGCGTTAAAAGATAATGGAGTATGTATATAAAAATGGTTAATTATCAAAGTCTTCTGCTTGTGAGACTAGAAATATGTTGGCTACAAATCTGTCTCAGGTTTGTTTTTAATAAAAATCCTTTTGATATTTTATTGTTGCCATTTGATAAGCAGTTGATAATAAACATATCCTAAAAATGTGTTATTTTTCTAGATTGTGAGAAATGTGGTTCCATAAACCATACTTTTTTTGTGGTTCAACCTTTAATCTTGATTCATTGTGCTTCAAAACTACTGGAAATACTTGTGAATATCTAAACAAAAACTAAAAGGTGCAATAAGAAATCTAATCTATAAACCAAGTTTTTAAGATTCCAAGCTAGGTTTCTTGGACCTCCTGGCAAGGTGTGTCTATATGATAGCATTCACTCAACAACTGTTTAGTCCCATTCACTTCAATACTTGTTGTTTAGCAGGCATGTCCTCAATCGAGGCATGGCGAGTGGGGACATGGATGGGGTATACTAATGTGGGGCATCATATGGACATCTACGGGCATATTTATTTATATTTTCAACTGTTTAATGTGGTGGATAACTAGCAAGGGCTTGCAGCCTCCGCATAATTAACTCTTACACCGCTGAGGTATCTGTCAGCTGAATCATATGTTCACAAACAAGTCCTGAATAAAAATTTTAATTCTGAGAAGTTGGTTTGGAAGAACCAAACAAAACCACATCATTAAGGTCTATTCTTCATTGAAAGAAAATAAGAAAATAACCTTTCTCCCCAATATTACACCACATCATGAAATTCAAATATTAAATAAGAATAACTTAATTAAACAAAGATAAATAAATAAATAAATAATAAACCATAATTAAAATAAATAAGCATACCTTTATATAAACTTGGGGAGGGAGGGCTGGCTTTGTGATTATGGCATGCACAATGGCTCCTCTTCAAAGTCCATCTGACACAGGCAAGCAGTGAATGCTGCAGAGCGCAATTGTATGTACCAATATTGTGTGCCATTTTAGCAACTCCTACTGAACTCTACCAATCAGCATAGACTCCCTGAGCATTCTACAGTGTAAACTTCCTAAGCCAGTGAAAATTGCAGAAAACCTTAAACCGCTTTTATGAGAAAACTGACACAAACTGTATAGGATTAACTATCACTAAACTAGACACAGGAGTGATCCCTTAGATCTGAGAAACTGGGAATCAGCAGCCATAGGCAACTTTGCCTTTAGTGAATAGTCATCATGAATATTTTTTTTTAACTAACATTGAGGGAGGGAGTGTCAAGGTTTGGTTAGGAAGGGGTGCTGACCACAGCAGCAACCACTATAGGCAGGAACCCATAAGGCATGAAAATCAGAATACACACAATTTAAAGGGTGTATTGTAAGTATAAATATAATTGTATTATTATAAGAGACACAAAATAACAACAAATGCAAAACAGCTAAATATAAGGAAGAGAGCAGGGTCTCTGGAACACTAATGGTTTGCACAGGAAAACAGCTTTCTTTTAAACACCAAGGGTTTGCTCAGAAAAGTAGCCCTCTCTGGACCACTGAGGGTAACAGGATAGAAGCACGCTCAGGAACACTGAGGGTCACTCAGGAAAGCAACAAGCAACCCAAGGATCATTGATGCTCATGGGGGTTAACCTGTCTGGTTCGATCACACAAGAGAGCTACAGTAGCTCAAATTGCTGAAAAACTTAATGATTGAAATGTGTCAGAACACAGAGTACATAGCAGTTTGGATGTGTATGGGACTGCATAGCAGCAGACTAATCATCGGTCATTGGCCATTGAGGAATGGAAGAAGGTTGCCTGGTCTGATGAATCACATTTTCCTATACATCAGGTGGATGGTTTAGTGCATTGTTTACCTGGTGAAAAGATGTCAGAAGGATGCATTATAGGAAGAAGGCAGTGTTATGCTCTGGGCAATGTTCTGCAGGGAAACCTTAGATCCTGACATTCATGTGGATGTTACTTTGACATGTACCACCACCTAGAGATTGTTGCAGACCCCTTCATGGCAATTGTCTTCCCTGATGTCAGTGGCCTCTTTCAGCAAGGTAATTAACCGTGCCATACTTCAAAAATTCAGAAATGGCTCAAGGACAAAGAGTTCAAGGTTTTTGGCTTGGCCTCCAAATTCCCCAGATCTCAATCAAATTGAGCATTTGTGGGATGTGCTGGAATAACCAATGCGATTCATGGAGGTCCCACCTCACAACTTGCAGGACTTAAAGATCTACTGCTAATGTCTTGGTGCCAGATACCACAGGTCAAATTCAGAGGTCTTGTGGAATGCATGCCTTGATCAAATCAGAGCTGTTTAAGCAGCAAAAGGGGGACCTACTTGATATTTGGCAGGTGATCTTAATGTTGTGACTGATCAGTGTATTTTCCTCTTTTTTTTGGCAGTAAATGCAAAGTTTTGGGACAACTCGGCATCCAATGCAAATACAAAATGTCCCATGATTCCATGTATATTGTCTATAAGATATCTTGTTTATTATTTTATTTACGTTCATAGGATCTGTGTGAAATAGGAGGAAGAATAATTTCTTATTTAGAGAAACACACATCTCAGTAGAATATACTGTACTGTACATCTATATGGACATTTATTCAATAATTAATCACCATGATCATTTACTTACAGAGCTTATAAAATATTTAACTTGATTATTATATATTTTCTTAAATTTCTGGCAAAGTTGTGTTAAGGTGTTTTGCATCTATTGTATGAAAAAACCAACACTTCAAAGTGTATTACTTTTTTATTTTGTGAAATATAGCATATATATGGCAAGCTATAAAAGAAAAATACTAGTATTTTTTTAATACAAAGCACCAGTTGTAAGCGATTAGCCTGAAAATAAGTGTTTATGTACCTGGTATTATTAAGGCTATGTATGAAATGAAAACCATTCCAAAAAGGATGTTTTTTTCATTCACCGGAGACCGCTTTATGACTTTGCAGTCTTCTGGGAAAATTTATAGCAGATGCTGGATCTTGCTGGCATGCTATGTATTTTTACCATGAACTGTACTGTGTGCAACTCATGCTTCTCACTATAAGTTCCTACAGTGGGAACGGCATATCGACTTGCTCCCCAGCAGTGTCGTTTCTCATTGTGCAGATGAGTGATTACTTCCATGTGTGCTCTTCAAACTAAACCTAGAAACCTATCCGATGCACAATCTCATCACTTTCTGAAACTTTGATAGTAACATGGTAAAAAATGTTTCTTAATATTTAACGTATGTGAGGTTAAACTACTTGGAGCTGGTTTAAAAATATAGCTCACTTTTGGTTACAATTGTATGGTGATAATGTTATGAGATATTGTACTCCCTTCCAGGGGAAATGGCAAGTGATGGTTGGCATACTTTTATGTTTGTATTAGATATCTCTATAATTTATATGGATAGCTGTAGCATTTATTTGAACTGCAATCATCAGTATTTATAGTTCTCCAAACTATTTGAAATGTGTGCTGCCCAAAGTCTTTTTAAGACCAAAGAAAACACTACACACTTATATAAGGGTTAGGCACCCCCAATATAAGGGCCTGCACCCCCAATCGTTAAAAAAGTGTACAACAGCGCCAAATTCTTTTCCACTGGATATATGTTGGTGCTTTTTCAAGTGCAGAGTTCCACAATTTCTTAAATTGCTAGGGCATCCTTATGAAGCCATCACCATTTGAATCTCATACTTTATAAGCCACTATACACAACTACAAGGAAAACAAGAGGGGTTCCCAATCGTGTGTGTGTGTGTGTATATATATATATATATATATATATATATATATCTTTATTTAAATTAACTTACCTGGTGGTGCCGAACAATGTACTAAATCAAATAATATTCTGCTTGTCCACGGTCTCCTGCAATCATTTCAAAATGAAAACTTAATTAGCTTTCTGATATGCCTGTAGACATGCTTCCAATGTGTCAGAAGGTGATTTGTCCATATTCCAAAACTCTGCAACACAATATGGACATATCATAAAAAAGAAACCGTGTGGCAGAATGTATAAGTAAGTTTTTTGTGGGGACAAATAAGCAGCTTTTTTTGCCAAGATAGACAAGAGGCCTGCCCAATGATGTGGGCTGTATCACCTGTCCAATAGAGAGGTTGTAAAACAAAGGTGATTGATGGTTTGTGTACAGCCACTAAATGTTGATGCTATTGAAAACAATAAGTGATGGTTAGGGGACAGTTAAATGTTACTTTTATTTACTGATCAAATGAGAAGTGACCAATAAAGACAAAAAGGAGAAGCAGTAAGAAATCAATTTATTTCCAAGCAGAATGCTTCAGACACGTTGACTTTAGCAATTGAGGGAGACAGACAGTTAGTGATTGGTTTGTGTGAGACTGGTGAGGTGGTTCGAATACTGCTGTACCTAACCACTGCCAGTACCGCTTACACCATCTTTGATTCGCTGATTTAAATTCATTTTACTAATTAGCTATTTTTTTTAATTCCTTGTGAGAAATAGATCATTTGATCTGCAGTGTTCTTCAGTGCCATTACAGTGTGAATGGCAGTAAACTGCAAAAGTGAACTCTGCCTACACTAAGTTCAACAAATCTGTTCTTTCAACTCTTCGTAGAAAGAGAATCCTTTTTTTTGAGTGTTTAGTCCAGTTTTTTTTTTTTTTTTTTTTTACCTTTATGCTGTTGTTTGGTGATTCAATGTCTAAAATAGCAGATCTGTAATTGCAGCAGTAGTGTCAATAAGCCTACAAATAGAAGCATTATATCTGTAACGCATGCACAGTAGCTAGTGATTTGGTTTTCAGTTCAACACTGTTCACTATTTTTATGTGGAAGCCCATATAATCCATAAGTTATTTATACTACTGAATACAGCAAAGGGGTTAATTCACTAAACACTGAATTTGTAGCTATTAAAATCTGTATGGCAAAGTTAAAGGGACACTGTAGGCACCCAGAACACTTCAGCTCATTGAAGTAGTCTGGGTGCAAACTCCCATCACCCTTAACCCTGCAGTGGTAATTATTGCAGTTTTTATAAACTGCAATAATTACCTCTGAGGGTAAACCACTCCTCTAGTCTACCAGACAGCCACCAGAGGGATTTCCGGAATTGAAACAGACATTTGGTCTGTTATCTAACACTGGGCGTCCTCACGGTCTGCATGAGGACTTTCAGCGTCATATTTTCCCCAATGCCTTGAATAATGCTTTCCTATGGGGCGATCCTAATGCGAGTGCAGCCATTGCCGCACATGCGCTTTAGGTCTCCCCCGCCAGCGGATGTGGGAGCTGAACCAGTGCCAAGGTACATCGGAGCTGGACACAGGTAAGTGACTGAAGGGGTTGTTAACCCCTTCAGTGCTGCATGAGGGGGCCTTGACAAAGGGGAAATCTATAGTGCCATGAAAACGAGTTTATAGAAAACTGTAGAATCCCCTAAAAGCTAGAATAGCCAGTTGTGACTATAGCCAATTTGGAGAATTTGACCATATCACTTTTTCTTATGTAGCCTAAATCTTGCCAATCAGATTTTAATGTGCTGCTTTACAGAGAAATGAAACCCCAAGGCACAAGTGAAGATGATAAAAGTGTGTTTTCAATTACTGGTATTATATGCTGAAAAATCTGTAGAAGTTAAGTGAAAAGCTAATATTGATAATGTATTTTCATGATAACATTTTAGATGTAATAAAGTAAATATGGTTTAGAAGACAGTGGTCACAACTGTTCTTATAGGATATATGTAATAGAAAAGTCTCTCACGCAAAAGGGTTATTTGAGATTCTAACTGTTTCTTTTTCTTTTTGTTTTCCAGTTTTGATGACAAAACCAAATATCTGGCATTAGGAGCTGTAAAGAATATTTCCCTTAACATTTCTCTCACAAACAATGGCGATGATGCTTATGATACCAACGTGTTCTTCAATTTTTCGAAAGAATTGTTTTTTATCAAAATGTGGCAAGAGGTAAGAGATCTAGAACACACACCGGTTAGTACTCGAACATGTGAAATGTTGATTTTGTGCTGAATAACTATAACAAGTAAAACTGTCCAGTTAAGTGCCACAGACAATATTATAGCTGTTATGTTCCTTTTCATTATGAACATAAAAAGACAGAGCTATTCAATGTGTGTCATCTTGGTTCAAGAACAAACAACATTTGTATTTTCCCTTAAATGGCTCCTATCGATGGCAGCACTGTAATATTGTAATGTTGGGATAGTGTGCAAGTAACTTTTTTCTTTGTTTTATTGTATGTATTGAGGCTGATGTGTACTGTAGTCATTGCTGACGCTCAGGAGTAGTGGGAGTTTGAGCGCAGGACTTACTTTTGTATGTTTGTATTCTAATATACATATTCTTTGTGTTATTTTTGAATGTACAAATACACATACATAAAAATACAATCACAAATGAATATACATTTATATTCACAAATACCCCTACACTAAAGAAAACGATTAACTTCATTGATTGGTGTAACATCTCCAATTGACCTACATACCATAACATAATATGTAAGCAGTCAGAATGTTCATACAGTTTAATGGTCTCTAATCATCGTTACTGTTTGTTTTACTAAACTATGTATGACATTTGTATTATTATTATTATTTTTAGTTTCTATAGCGCCAACATATTCGCCAACGTTTTGCAGTTATAGAAAGGAGCGAGGAAGGCCTTGCTTAAACGAGCTTACAATCTATGAATTATAGTGGAATGTAAAGTTGGCCAGTATAACATATACAGAAGTGCTTATCTGTGGACATATTCCCTCTTAATATATACAATATCCTCCCATTTCCAATTCCCTTTGTAAATAGCTGTAATGTAGCCTTTTTATTATGTCACATTGTCTATTATTTTATCTAGACATATAAACCTTACAGACAGTTCACTATTTGTTCGATTTTGGTGTACTTTGCTTATTGAATCATGACAAGATCCAATCTGAATTATATTAATATCTGCAACAATGTAGAAGAAAATATTAAATTACATGTTATAGGCATACTAGAGAGAAGATCATGGACCAAAACAAAACACGTTGTTCTGAATCAAAATCAAAAAAGATGTAGGGGCATTATCCTTGTGAAATGTATCTTGAATTCCCTCTGTACAAAGGAAAAGATTAGTTAATATAGCCTTATTTCTGTATTGAAGCCCAGCAGTCACGTAAAAAAAAAAAAAAGGTTCAATTAAAAGTAACAAGGTTAAAATTTTCAAAATGATGACTAACACAAGGTGGTAGTCAAGGGCATTGCTAGGTGGCCAAATATTATTGAAATTGAGTCTAAAATACAGTGACTAGCTTGTATTTTAACCAATTCAAGCCTGAGGATTTAATGTAGTCATTATCAGTGTCTGCCATTAAATAAAACGTTCCCTTAAAATTCCCTTAAAACAAATCTAAATTTGGGATGTTCATTGCTAAGACAATGTTACTTTATAGGTGACATGCATAGCTCAGTAAACTTAAGTAGGCACTAAGACTCTCAATAGCTTATTCTTTACCATATAAATAGGCAGCCAAAGGATTATTTTTCTTGTAACTTGAATCAAGAGTTTGCAGAATTTGTTAGAAAAGGGTCAGGCATGTTGTCTGAAGTGTGTTTATTGTGTTTTTGTTTCTTCAATAGTTTAAATTAATGCCTCTGATAACCAAAACTAGAAGGATCTAACTAGAAGCTGCTAGTTTCCACCACATCAATTTAAAGAGTTAAAGTGTTCATGTAGAAAATTTGTATTTCAGCTTGATTTAATCTCGCTTAAAACTACTGTAGCTGCTAAAATGAATTATGATGGGAAGTAAATTAATCCCTTAAGGACCAAGCTTCATTTGCCTGTTTTTCACT
Organism: Pelobates fuscus; assembly: GCF_036172605.1. Lineage (NCBI taxonomy): Eukaryota > Metazoa > Chordata > Amphibia > Anura > Pelobatidae > Pelobates > Pelobates fuscus. Next base: position 256,105,701 of record NC_086320.1, read on the forward strand.
TAATGACTAAAAGCAATATTTACACTTTTGCTATTTGTGTGTTGCACCAACACATATTATATATACCAATTTTTAAAGAACAAAAGGGGCTTTAATTTGATGTGACACACATATATATATATATATATATATATATAAATATATATATATATAAAAATATATATATATATATATAAAGTAAACAAGAGCATTCAGTGGTTTTTAAAGGGAAAACAATTTGTATTCACGGTCGCATATATAGATCAACGTTTCGGCCGACAAACCGGCCTTTATCAAGATAGATATATATATATATATATATATATATATATATATATATATATATATATAGGAAACATGGGGGGATGGCTGCACTCACCTAAACATGCTTAAATGGGTGCTGCTGGGGGCCATATTATACAATAAACAATACACAAGATCCAGCGCACTCTCCTATCCACTAAACAGCAACTTCAATGTTGACAGATATTAGTTTGTAAAAGTTTTTTTTTTTAAAAACACCTAATCTAGATTAGGTGTTTTTAAAAAAAACTTTTACAAACTAATATCTGTCAACATTGAAGTTGCTGTTTAGTGGATAGGAGAGTGCACTGGATCTTGTGTATTGTTTATATATATATATATATATATATATATATATATATATATATATATATATATATATATATATATATATATAAAATATTCTCATTTAGTATAATTTTTTTTTAAAAAAGACCCAAAAAACTATTGTTTTTCAGCAGTTTGGCAATACTAATACTGTGTCACTAATTACTGCAGCTTACACAAAGTAAGTCATTCTAAATTTATTTTTCTGTCCTAATTTACAGAGTACATCATATGTCTAGGATTTATGTTTATTTTTGTTAGTTAGAAGTCACCAAATAGGAGTAAAATAAAATTTCAATGTGCAGTGATTTTAGAATTTGATATGTTTGTCTTGTAAGCTTTCTAGGCATTACAGAACATAAAATTACCCAATAGTATATATTTATATAAAGTGGACATCTAAGCTTATTTACCTAAGAGTATTTTTACACTTTTTACATAATAATTAACCCCTTAAGACCGCAGCCAAATGTACAAGTTGTGATCCAAAAAAAACGTAAACAAAACCTGGCATTTGTGCTATATGTCTGTCCAACCGTAATTCACCTCTTTCATATTAAATGCACCCACACTTATTATATATCATTTTATTCAGGGGAAACAGAGCTTTCGTTTAACATCAAATATTTAGGTATGGAACATAATTTAATATGAAAAAAATATAAAAAAATGGGAGAAAATAAGAATTTTTTAAATTGTTTTAGTTCTGCGTGGCATTTTAACTGTGAATGTCAAAATACTGTTTGCTTTTACTGCAATACAATACACATATTTGTATTTAGCGATGTCTCACGTTTAAAACAGTACCCCCTATGTACAGGTTTTATGGTGTTTTGGGAAGTTACAGGGTCAAATATAGCGTGTTACATATTTCAGTTTTTTCACATTGAAATTCGCCAGATTGGTTACGTTGCCTTTGAGACCATATGGTAGCCCAGGAATAAGAATTACCCCCATGATGGCATACCATTTGCAAAAGTAGACAACCCAAGGTATTGCAAATGGAGTATGTCCAGTCTTTTTTAGTAGCCACTTGGTCACAAACACTGGCCAAAGTTAGTGTTAATATTTGAAAATGCAAAAATCTAATTTGAACGCAAATTTTGGCCAGTGTTTGTGACTAAGTGGCTACTAAAAAAACTGAACATACCTTATTTGCAATACCCTGGGTTGTCTACTATTGCAAATAGTATGCCATCATGGGGGTAATTTTCATTCCTGGGCTACCATACGGTCTCAAAGGCAACCTGGCGAATTTTAATGTGAAAAAACTGAAACGCAAACCTTATATTTGACTCTGTAACTTTTGAAAACACCATAAAACCTGTACATGAGAGGTACTGTTATACTCAGGAGACTTCGCTGAACGCAAATATTAGTGTTTCAAAACAGTAAAACGTATCACAACAATTATATCGTCAGTGTAAGTGCCATTTGTGTGGGAAAAATGCAAAAAATGTCACTGTCACTGACGATATCGTCATTGTTACATATTTTACTGTTTTGAAACACTAATATTTGTGTTCAGTGAAGTTTTCCGAGTAAAACAGTATCCCCCGTACAGGTTTTATGGTGTCTTGGAAAGGGTTAAATATAGTGCTAGAAAATTTAATTCCCTGAACTTTCGGCCTGGGTTGTAAGGCAGGTCCTGCAAATTGTAATTAATAAAATGACCTAATTATGTAAAATTATTACATAAATATATACGTAGAATTATTATATATATGTGTATATATATATATATGTATATAATTTTTATTATTATTAGTGATATATACGTATATACTAATGTATATAGATATATATATTATTTCGTTCTACATGTATTTTGATATCAATATATATATATATTAATTTTCAAATACAGTTAGAACGAAATTACGTATTTTTATTTATTTTTTTATCATTTTTTTAATTTAATTTTTTAACGTATTTATATATTTTAATCAATAGAGAAAACTTCCTCAATAAAGAGATAGAAAGTGTTTCTTTACAGTGCCCAAAATGTAAAAGCTGCTCAACACTAAAAGTGGAATACCCCTTACCCACAATAAAAAACAAATATACAGAAATAAGGTATACAAATTATACCAAACAAGTGGAGCGCTCTAAACAGTAGAGGGGTTTACTCACCCCTTTGGTACAGTGACAGTCTTGAAAAACTTGAATGTACATATAAAAGGAAACAAAAACAAAAATATAGTGCAGATGTTCCAAAAATGGATAATTGGTAGTAAGTAATGACTGAAACCACTCACATGGACAGGAGCCTATATGGTATTGGCTCCGTAAAAGGATCCTTTATGCTTTTAGGGCAGCAACACACCCCTTTATCCCAGGTAGTGTCCCTCCAGGAGTATACAACGAGAAGAAAAGCAGAAAAACAACTGTGTAGAATTGCACATACTATAATGGTATTTTGAGATATAAATAGTTGTGCTCACCTTCTGCAGAGCCCTGAAATCCCGGCTCTGAGGTTGATAAACAATGTGCTACTTTAGAGGGGGAATTAGCACTCTCCCCAATGGAGTTCCTGATGGCTAGAAAGGACTTTGGACTAAAGTATAAAATAGTAAATAACATTTATTGATAATGCATTAAAAACAAAATAAATGGGTACTTAGAAAGTAAAAAGATCCAATAAAAGTCCAATAAAAAGTCCAGAATAATCATCTAAACGACTTTCACTCTATGAGCTTCCTCAGTAGCTGCATGATAGCCTCAGGAATCCTTCTTTTTAAATGTTTGAAAGTCCTTGTGGATCCTCCTCTTGAAGTCACGTGGTGTGGAATTAATCACAAATTGGAAAACAGGTTACAAGTACATTATATGTTACAAGAGAAAACATCTGTGGTAGAGAATTTCCATTTGTTGACAAAATTGTCAATCATCAGTGATGTTTAGTTACGTAATGTTCATTGGTAGTGACATAATTTTAAATATCCAATGGTGTGAATGGTTGGCGGAAATGACATCACTAAGTGATATTGCCAACCATCTCCATCCTCCATTTTAAATGGTAACATAATTTTAAATATCCAATGGTGTAAATGGTTGGCGGAAGTGACATCACTAAGTGAAATTGCCAACCATCTCCATCCTCCATTTTAAATGGTAACATGATTTTACATATCCAATGGTGTGAATGGTTGGCGGAAGTGACTTCACTAAGTGACATAATTTTAATTATATCCAATGGGGTGAATGGTTGGCGGAAGTGACATCACTAAGTGATGTCACTTCCGCCAACCATTCACCCCACTGGATATATAAAATCATGTTACCATTTAAAATGGAGGATGGAGATGGTTGGCAATTTCACTTAGTGATGTCACTTCCGCCAACCATTTACACCATTGGATAGTTAAAATTATGTTACCATTTAAAATGGAGGATGGGGAGATGGTTGGCAATATCACTTAGTGATGTCACTTCCGCCAACCATTCACACCATTGGATATTTAAAATTATGTCACTACCAATGAACATTACGTAACTAAACATCACTGATGATTGACAATTTTGTCAACAAATGGAAATTCTCTACCACAGATGTTTTCTCTTGTAACATATAATGTAGAGCGTAACCTGTTTTCCAATTTGTGATTAATTCCACACCACGTGACTTCAAGAGGAGGATCCACAAGGACTTTCAAACATTTAAAAAGAAGGATTCCTGAGGCTATCATGCAGCTACTGAGGAAGCTCATAGAGTGAAACGCGTTTAGCTGATTATTCTGGACTTTTTATTGGACTTTTATTGGATCTTTTTACTTTCTAAGTACCCATTTATTTTGTTTTTAATGCATTATCAATAAATGTTATTTCCTATTTTATACTTTAGTCCAAAGTCCTTTCTAGCCATCAGGAACTCCATTGGGGAGAGTGCTAATTCCCCCTCTAAAGTAGCACATTGTTTATCAACCTCAGAGCCGGGATTTCAGGGCTCTGCAGAAGGTGAGCACAACTATTTATATCTCAAAATACCATTATAGTATGTGCAATTCTACACAGTTGTTTTTCTGCTTTTCTTCTCGTTGTATACTCCTGGAGGGACACTACCTGGGATAAAGGGGTGTGTTGCTGCCCTAAAAGCATAAAGGATCCTTTTACGGAGCCAATACCATATAGGCTCCTGTCCATGTGAGTGGTTTCAGTCATTACTTACTACCAATTATCCATTTTTGGAACATCTGCACTATATTTTTGTTTCCTTTTATATGTACATTCAAGTTTTTCAAGACTGTCACTGTACCGAAGGGGTGAGTAAACCCCTCTACTGTTTAGAGCGCTCCACTTGTTTGGTATAATTTGTATACCTTATTTCTGTGTATTTATATATTTATTTATTTTTATTATATATAAATATATATACCGTATATACTCGAGTATAAGCCGACCCGAATATATGCCGAGGCCCCTAATTTTACCCCAAAAAACTGGGAAAACTTATTGACTCGAGTATAAGACTAGGGTGGAAAATGCAGCAGCTACTGGTAAATTTCTAAATAAAATTAGATCCTAAAAAAGTTATATTAACTGAATATTTATTTCCAGTGTGTGTATATAATGAATGCAGTGTGTGTGTGTATGAATGCAGTGTGTATATGAATGCTGTGTGTGTATGCAGTGTGTGTATGAATGCAGTGTGTATATAATGAATGGAGTGCAGTGTGTGTATATGAGTGCAGTGTGTGTATAATGAATGCAGTGTGTGTATAATGAATGCAGTGTGTATATAATGAATGCAGTGTGTGAGTACAGTGTGTATATAATGAATGCAGTGCAGTGTTAATGCAGTGTGTATGTATGAGTGCAGTGTGTATGTATGAATGCAGTGTGTGTATATGAGTGCAGTGTGTGTATATGAGTGCAGTGTGTATATAATGAATGCAGTGTAGTGTGTGTATATGAGTGCAGTGTGTATATAATGAATGGAGTGCAGTGTGTGTGTATGAGTGCAGTGTGTATATAATGAATGCAGTGTAGTGTGTGTATATGAGTGCAGTGTGTGAGTGCAGTGTGTACATAATGAATGCAGTGCAGTGTGTGTATGAGTGCAGTGTGAGTGCAGTGTGTATGTATGAGTGCAGTGTGTGTATGAATGCAGTGTGTATATAATGAATGGAGTGCAGTGTGTGTATATGAGTGCAGTGTGTGTATATGAGTGCAGTGTGTGTGTATGAGTGCAGTGTGTGTGTATGAGTGCAGTGTGTATATAATGAATGCAGTGTAGTGTGTGTATATGAGTGCAGTGTGTGAGTGCAGTGTGTATATAATGAATGCAGTGCAGTGTGTGTATGAGTGCAGTGTGAATGCAGTGTGTATGTATGAGTGCAGTGTGTATGTATGAGTGCAGTGTGTGTATATAATGAATGCAGTGCAGTGTGTGTATATAATGAATGCAGTGCAGTGTGTGTATATAATGAATGCAGTGCAGTGTGTGTATGAGTGTGTGAATGAATGCAGTGCAGTGTGTGTATGAGTGTGTGTATGAATGCAGTGTGTGTGTGTGTGAGTGCAGTGTGTGAGTGCAGAGCATTGGTGGGGGTGGGCATTTTATTAATTATTATTATTATTTAATTATTATTGTAATATATATTTTTTTATGTTATTATTTTTTTTATTATTATTTTTTTTTATTTTATTATTATTTTTTTATTTATTTTTTCGTCCCCCCTCCCTGCTTGTTAGCTGGCCAGGGAAGGGGGCTCTCACTCCCTGGTGGTCCAGTGGATGGGCTGTAGGAGGGGGGCTGTCAGGAAGCTGTAACTTACCTTCACCGCAGCTCCTGTCAGCTCCCTTCTCTCTCCTCCGTCCGTGCAGCTCCCAGGTCAGCTCCCTCTGCAACTCTCGCGGCCGCGCGGAGCGTTGCCACGGTAACCCGTGGCAACGCTCTGACCCCGCGGCTCTCGCGAGAGTTGCAGAGGAAGCTGACCTGGGAGCTGCACGGACGGAGGAGAGAGAAGGGAGCTGACAGGAGCTGCGGTGAAGGTAAGTTACAGCTTCCTGACAGCCCCCGGTCCATGTCTGTATTATGGCAATGTAAGTTGCCATAATACAGACAATTGACTCGAGTATAAGACGAGTGAGTGTTTTTCAGCACAAAAAATGTGCTGAAAAACTCGTCTTATACTCGAGTATATACGGTATATAATGAAAATTATATATATATATATATATTTAATCAATATCATTGTACGTGTATTTTGATATTAATATATATAATTATGTATATATTAATATTAAAATACACGTAGACAGTGTATGTATATTTATGTGTATATGTGTGTATATATATATATATATATATACTTAGATCATATATATTAAAAATATATATGATCCAAGTATATATAATCTTATTTTTACACTGTTTTAACATTTTATTTTTATTTTTCAGACAGCAGGGGGAGTACCTGTCATTACAGGCACTCCCCCTGCTGGCCTTGACATGGACGGCTATGCCGTCCATGTGATCGCGGGGTCTTTGCAAGGACCTCACGATCACATGGCCCTGGGGGGCCGAAGAGGACAGAGGGGGACTCCCTGGGCTCCCAGGGAAGTCCCCCATACCGCGATCGCCGGCGTGGGATCGCCGGTGACCGGTTAAGTACAAAAGATCGCAGGACGTTCTATGCCGTCCTGCGGCGTTTAGAGCTACCAAAATAAGGAGGGCATAGAACGTCCTGCGGTCTTAAGGGGTTAAATTGCCAATCTCTGCTAAATTTTAAAGTGAAATTATGATTTGTAACATACACACATACCGGTATTTGTATTTTGTTAACCTGATGTGTGCTAGTCATGTACAAAACCCAATACTGTGTTCAGCTACATCTTCTGAGTACAGTGATACTCCCAATGTATGCCGTAAACACTATCCTGTGAAAAAAGTTTTAACACGTAGAATTTTGATTAATGGATTTGATGTCCTATATGTCAATTTGGGGCATTATAGCAGTTGCTTGTTCAAATTACCCAACACAGGCTTACCATTTGTGAAAGTAGAAGCTCCAGAGTATCTTATATGGTGTATATTGTGCCTTAACGTGACACTATTTTTTCACCAGTTAATCTCCCAGGAACAATTGCATAAACTCGACTGGGCCATAGCTGGAATCACCATGTCAGGGGTAAAATCATTCTGGAGTTAATTGTAATACATGATGGACTCCCTTAATAGTTAAATGATCTATGCCAATTACTATCATGGATCACTAGTTGACAAGTTCTATGCATAATTCAGCTTAGTCAGTATATTTATTTTTCCAGGGTAGATGCAGATTTCGCACTATATCTGGAAGAAAACAAAATGTCGTAACTGTTTCTGGCTGCAACACAAAAACATCTTTACTATTTTAAGCTATAATGATCAGAGATTGGTGCTATGACATTAACCATTTCAGTGACAAAGCAAAGAGTTTGGGGTGGCTGATGCTTGGGGACTCGTACCCTCTTGGGTGCAGTTCAGTCATTAACCCTTTAGGATCAATGGACTGTTCCCCTCTGACCATATCATTTTATTAGAGGCATGGTCACACATGCTACTCGTGCCCAATAATTGGGCCAATGTCAAATTTGCATGCTGATGTCATCAAATGGGTTTAATTGTTAAGAGGCATAGTTTTCTCATTGGCACTCATTTTATTTGCAAGGATGCAGGGACAGCATATATGTCACAGGAACAAGATGGAGTGATCTGGGTACATAAAGTGTCCCATAATGTGTAAATGAAATGTAATACTCTTTGAAATAAGCCTAAGCTATATGTACTGTGACAGACTTCCTTCAAGGTTGTCTCAAGGAATGTGTCTGATGGTGTCTAATGATACCTGTTTTTACATAGCTTTATACTAAGCACTGCTTTACTTCATAGACTTTCAAATAGAGAATATTTATGAATGTGTTATTCATGCAATTGTATTGTTCATGGGTACGTTTTATGATTATGTATTTTACTTTACTGACAAGTCATTTTTTGCTGAATAGTGTATCGAGTGCACACAGTATGCCTATGTATCTCAGCGCTTACAGCAACACCTTACAACAAGTCTTATATTTCCCTTCACAAACACAAATAAATGTTCTGGTTAAAATGTGCTCCTTCATACAGAGGACTGTAACAGTTTAAGTAATTATGTTGGTTTTGGATGGTGATGTGGAGCTCAATACTTATTTCTTTAAATCCAGTTACCCTCTTCTTTGGGCCTCCCTGGTGTATATATAACATAAGGCTTACATGTACCAGAAGGAATGTGAAGTGTTACTGTATTCAGCAGTATTACTTCTGTCCAATATGTATATTTTACTTTGAGCAGTAATATTGGAATAATTATTTAATAAACAGCACCATCACCGAATTAACCAGAACTCCATCAGCCCTTTGAAGGTGGCAGTAACCTGCTACCCTGTTCTAAGGACTTATATATAAACTCATTTATTTACTTTCCCCAACACTCCTGTGATGATTTTCTCCTATACACAAACAAATTCTGCCTTCATCAACTTTGGAAGACAGTGATGTGAGAATGCCGCTGCAGGAATCCCTTCAAGTGTGTGGAACAATCCGTTCGCAAGCAAACTTCTCTTTGATTTTATATGCAATAGTTCTTAAAAAGTGACTGCATGTGTGTTAAGTGGCATACATGATAGCTATATACAGGGCAATTTTACACACTGTATTGGCAGTTCGAGAATCTACACTCCGAATATTAAACAGTGCAGATGTTTTTCAAATACTTGTGCAAATTGTCTAGATTTTCCACTGTCACCACACTGAATGTTCTATAAAAATTTACAAGTCTAGGAATTCTGTGAATGTGGTCATAATTTAAACCCTCCCAAATTTTCACTGCAATGGATTGCAAAATAAAATGAAAAGGAAAGAAAAGTCTATATTTATTCCAGGAGAAGGATCTATGCTTGAAATTGTTGATTCTATTATTTCCCAGACTTGCTAGGCATACTGTGCTTTAAAATACCATCTGTATCTGGTTTGGTTTTTTTCTATTATTATTTTTTTTATATTGCATAGTTTCAGTAAAAGGTATATTGAGATTATCAATGTATATATTCACGAGTAACCGTACAGTTCTTAAGGTGTAAAGAAATGTGATATCTGCTGACTCTTATTAAAACTCGATTGTACAGTCTTTGAAACAAGAAGTCTGTCTTAAAAAAAAAAAAAAAAAAAGACTTTCTATTGAGATATCCGTAACAGTACATAGGAATAGCCAACAGATATCTGCAACATTCATTTTTTAACCGCTCAGCTTTCAGAAGTTGGTCACTTTTTCAAAGTAAGTAACACTGTTACACATTTTCTGCAACCTGTAAAAATTATTCTGCTACATAGTACATTCACAGATCATAAAGAATATTTCCAGCTCTGCTCACTTTTAATCAAACTTGAAAATAAGTTAAATTTTATAGCATAATTTATATAACACAAAATAGAGATGCAGTGGAATTTGATAGGCAAAAAAAAAAAGATATGTGATTAGACGTTTGATTAGATTAAATCAATAATAGTTAGACTTGGCACAGTGAGAAAATTCAATATGGCCAAAACATTTTTTACAAAAGTATAAAAAATTTCAGGACAGACGAATTTTGGTTATATAGTGGTGTGGTTCAACAATATTTAAGTACCTTTTAACTAGTCGGAAACAAGTCAGATAAACCAAAGGGTGCAAAAATGGGCCAATCAGTATATTGCAAAATACACACAAAAACCAATAAGAATACATTTTGCAGTATATATATTGGAACATTGTCCCATCATTCAGTTCACAGATCAAGCGAGAAAAGGTAACCAATAGAGGGAAATACTGGGCGACCAGCAAAAAACTCTGTCAACTATCCTTATTTTGGCCTCTCCCAAATGTAAATGTAACTTAGAATACCATGTGCTGTAGATCATCATAAGCTGGAGTACTGCTGATGATTCCTGCATAAAGAATGTTCTTAAAGCGATACTATAGTGCTAGGAATACAAAACTGTACTTCTAGCACTATTGCTCCCCCTGCCTCCCCGTCACCTTGCGCACCCCCCTCTCCGGTAAATAAAGGTGTAAAATCCTTTATTTACTTACCTGACCCAGCGCCGATGTCCCTCGGGGCTGGGGCGACACTCTACCTCCTCCGATATCCCACAAGGAACGGGCACTAATGCGCATGCACGACAGATGCCACGCACATTAGACCTCTCCATAGGAAAGCATTGAATTAATGCTTTCATATGTGGAAGAATCTGACACTGTGTGTACTCATGCAGAGCGTGAGGACCTCCTGCATCAGATACTGGACCAAAGGTCCATTTCGATTCAGGAAGCCCTCTAGTGGCTGTCTAGTAGACAGTCACTGTTGACAGACTTAATGCTGCATTGCAGCACAAGGTGCAAAAGGGACACTGCACCCAGATCACTTCACTTAGCTGAAGTGGTCTGGGTGCCTACAGTGTCCCTTTAAGGCATGAGAACATGAGCTGATTGCAAAAATGGTCACTATTATTTTGTGTTCCAGAATGCGGTGACTTCTAATGGAAAACATTTTTAAATACAATATGACTTCATTGTATGCCTATAATCTTTAATCACTGTCAACATTGAGATAAAGCATTATTGGGTTGAAAGGAATTTAGAGTATGCCATTTAAATGAAATAAAAAGGCATTCAGTTTTATCTGTGATAGCAGATATTAATGTTATGAACATACTATATGAAGATGTGTACATTTATTTATAAAGAGTTTATATTAAAGCCTTTCATGTAGCTAATTGTATACCTTGCCTGAGATTGGTGTGTGAAATATACAGTATCTTACAAAAGTACCCCCCGCATTTTTGTACATATTTTTTTGTAAATATTTATTATATCTTTTCATGTGACAACACTGAAGAAATGACACACAATATAAAGTAGTAAGTGTACAGCCTGTATAACTGTGCAAATCTGCTGTCCCCTCAAAATAACTCAACACACAACCATTAATGTCTAAACGGTTGGCAACAAACGTGAGTACACCCCTAAGTGGTCGACCATGTTCTATTCATAAGTATAAGTGCCATGTGATATGAACAAGATGTAACAGTGTCATGTAGTGTCTATGTAGTGCATGTAGTGTGTGTGCTTGTGGTGTTGAATAAGGGCTATGAGGAGTGAGCAGTTTTTTGAAAATTCATAATTATGTTTATTCTCCCCTCCCTGCCTCTTATATATTGGCAGAGTAGGGGGTACTAGATTACCTGGTGGTCCGGTGGTACAGCAGGTTGTATTGTGAAGAGGGGGTCCAGAAGTCTCATTTTACACCTCCAGTAGCAGGTCCTTTCTTCTCACAAACCACATGTTGCCATGGCAACACTCCGCTAACATGGCACCCATGAAAAAAACAGCAATAGTAGGCCTATTATCCTTACTAGATACAAATATTACTCTTCATTAATAGAAATACACTTTTCCAGGTGTTTAGATGGAGCTTATAATACTACCTTGCTTAGTGGTATACAGTGGTGTGACATAGTGAATCTGTATCTTCTGGCTGCACTGTAATTTGTAGTTCACAATGATGCCAGAGAATAGTCTAAAAACCATAGGTGTTGCTAGGGAGGTCTTTGTGAACTGAAGCCCAGGATGTGAGGTTCTTTAGCCCCAGTTCTGTACAGTTGGTTGAGGGGCAGGGGAATAACAGTTCTATTTTTTTTTCTATTTAATTTTACATCAGGCAGCCAGTTTTCAAACTACCGTCTTATATAAAAAGAAACATAATTAGTGAAGTGCTTCCCAAGTGGCTGCTGAGAGGGGGAGCTGGTTAGGAGAACTTTGCTGAATACCCCTCTATTAGTTGCGCAGTGTGACATTTTATAACTATAGCAGCAGTGACATTTAAAGGGACACTCCAGTGCTAGGAAAACAATCTGTTTTCCTGGCACTGCAGGTCCCCTCTCCCATCAAAACCCCTTCAGTGACTTACCAGAGGCAGCGCTGATGACCCTCGCCGCTGCTTCTTGGTCCACCCACGCTCCTCCCCGTCCCCACGTCATCCGGCGGGGGAGACAGATCTCGCCAGCCGGCGGAGGAGACCTAATGTACATGCGCGGCAATGCCACGCACACGCATTAGACCTCTCCATAGGAAAGCATTAAAAATGCTCTTTTTTTTTTTTTTTTAAATTCTTTATTTGATTTTTTTTCCACAAATATAGACATAAGACAACTAAGACAACTATACAAACATAAAACCAATATAATAACAGACCATACAAAAAAACAACAATAGTATAATAAATAGTATCCTCTAAGTATACCACTTATCACATATAAAATCTGCCAAGAAAGGGAGGTGGGATTATGTCTGTGCTGAAGGGTCAATTGTATATTTTAAGCCTTCTGCATTTCTGCTACCCAACTCTGCCAGAAAACCTGTCTTTTGAAATTATTCAAGAATGGAATGCTCAAATCCCTTTCCATTTTAATCTGAGTCAATATTTGTTCTCTGATGGATACTTTTCCAATTCCGAGCCATTATTATTTTGTATGCAACAAGGCAATGAATTATAAAACTCTCATTTCTACATGACAAACTTGGCCAGTGCATATGTAACAATATAACTTCAGGCTTCTTATCTAACATAATTTTCCTCTTATCTCTAATAAACTTATAGAGTAAGTCTTTTACATTCTGAATAACTGGGCAGCTCCACCATATGTGGAGATGTGATCCCTCCTCTCTACCACATCTCCAACACATAGCAGTGGCGTTAGAATACATCTGTGCCAATCTCTTAGGGACTAGATGCCATCTATTCATGACTTTATAATAAACTCAGACATGGAACTTGTTTACGTGCTCCGTTTATGGCATTGCACCATTCTTGTTGGTCTAATAAGCAATTCAAATCCTTTTCCCATTTCTCTTTTTGAGAGTAACTAGTTTAATAATTTATATTTCTTATAACTTCTATTGCCTTGGCTAATATTTTGGCTGGGGCTTCCTTTGAAAACAGGGATTTTTATAAGTTTTTAACTCTTAAATATGTAAAGATCTCGGCATTCGATAGCTGGAATTTTTGTATTATGGAGTCAAACGATATTAATTTATCCTGATATACTATCTGTGACAACTTATATATTCCACACTCTTTCCACCTAGCCAAAGAAAGATCTTTAACATTGGCTTCTATTAGCCCCAAACTTGAGAAATCAGAGATTACATGTTTAAGACCCATTTCTTTTTTAATCTCTTCCCACACCGGGAATAGTTGTGCCCATATTTTGTTTTTATTAATATTAATGCCCATTTTTTTCAATTCGGTTTGTATTCCATAATAAACCTTCTGGATTCGTCAGAAAATTCAACATCTCGATTTTGAACCAACTCTCATCTATAGCTGTTATTAACTGAGTTCTGTAAATATGGGATATAATCTTTGCCCAATACATAAAGGTTATATTAGGGAAATTTAACCCACCATCCATAGGTTTTAAAGATAGGGTTGACCTACTGATTCTATTTTCTTTCCCTTTGTTAATAACATTTTCCAAATTATTATGCAGTAATGTTAACCAACTGTGAGGGATTCTGAGGGGTATCATTTGAAATAGATAATTTTGGAATAATATAGGAGTTGATAACATTAATACGGCCCCACCAATGCTTTCAATGCTTTCCTATGGGGATTTTAGCGACGCTGGAGGTCCACACACAGCGTGAAGAAGTCCAGCGACGCTATAGCACAGAAAACCTGTGCTGTGAATCAGGAAGTGCCCTCTAGTGGCTGTCAAGTAGACCGCCACTAGAGGAGGAGTTAACCCTGCAAGGTAATTAATGCAGGTTATAGAAACTGCAATAATTACAATAAGGGTAGTGGGAGTTGGCACCCAGACCACTCCAATGGGCAGAAGTGGTCTGGGTGCCTGGAGTGTCCCTTAAAAAGGTTTTTAATTTTTTTCAGTTAAACTGCTAAATTTAAATATGTGGGTTATAAACACAAAGGAGTTTATAGTCGGGGTGAAAGGGTATTTGATATTTCAGCAAAGCTGGAGATATTATCTTTCTGATGTCTACAGTGGAGGTCTGTTCTGTGACCTTTATGCAGAACTACTTAGCTAAGGGTGATAAAAAAAGGTTTTGGTACCAAAGATATCATTGCAGGTTTTTTTATAAAATGATTTGAAGTATGCACTCTACTTGTGCATTTTCTTTCTTTTATGCGAAGGGATACTTTTCCCACCAGTTTTAGCATCTTTCTTGCCAGGAAATGTTTAAACGAGTTGTCTGAACCTTGCCTGTGATCTGAGACATTTCCATTTTTGGTTTACGGTTGGTATGTTGCCAGAAAGTTGCTGATAATTTTTTTTCTGTTTCCCTAGCAAATAATTGCATGTTACTGTAAGCAAAGGAATCAGGCTCCCCAAAATCTATTGCAAAGAGCTCAGTACTTTCACTGATACTTAGAGTTATTATTTTTCCATTAGCACACTGCAATATTTACTGTTTAGTTTATAGAATAAGCGAACAGATTAAAATTACATTTTTCTCATCATATAAAAGAGTCCTAAATAAAGAAAGTTTACAACTACGAGCAGACATATTTTGGCATTATTGGCACACGATGTTATCACAGTACAATGTCTTGATGCACATTTTGGCTAAATGTGCTGGAGTGGTAATTACATTGCAAGATAAACTATAAAATGATAAATGCACAACTACACTTACAAAAAGAAACTGATTTAAAGATGTAGTATCAAGTGTTCAACTTTAAATACTACATAAATAAAAAACAGTTGAAACATTACTTTTCCATGCATAAAACAATTCTGCACCTCATCATGGATTTATTTTAAGTTTAGTTTATCTAGCCCTACATTAGAAATTCACATCGAAATCTCATTTTTGAAAATAAACCTGACAGTCTTTAAAAATATATATTTATTTCCTGATGAATGTATTTATCTATTTCTATATTCGTAAAAAATTTGCAACATGTTCTATTCAGTATAAGTGCCATGTGATACGAACAAGATGTAACAGTGTAGTGTATGTGTAGTGCATGTAGTGTGTGCTTGTGGTGTTTAATAAGGGCTGTGAGTAGTGAGCAGTTTTTAAAATGTTTATAATTATGTTCATTCTCCCCTCCCTGCCTCTTGCCTATGGGCAGAGTAGGGGGTACTAGATTCCTGATGGTCTGGAGGTACAGCTGGTTGTATTGTGAAGAGAGGGCCCAGGAGTCTCATTTTCCACCTCCAGTAGCAGTCCTCTCTTCTCACAAACCACATGTTGTCATGGCAACACAAAACATGTCGGGGCGTTGCCATGCTCACCATGACAATGCTCTTGTGACTTGGGAGAAGACCTGCTGCTGCTAGAGCTGAAGGTTGAGCCTCTTTGGTGTTACGTGTCTGATTGGTATAGTGTGATAGTGTTGTATGAAGGTTTGAAGGAGAGGTGGCAAAAAAGTGTCATAATAGACTACAGTTTGAACAGCATGTATGTGGACGTTGTGTTCCGCTGAATCCTGGAAGACTGTCACATCTGCCGTATGTATTCTTAGTGAAAGTGAATAACGCTATAGGTGATAACTTATTGTCGAGTCCTAACAGCAGAGCGACCAGATGAGGACGTTGAAATGTGGATAATGCTCGGGTGTTTGTCAGTTGGGTGAGTTACGAGACCGAGTGTCTCTTTGTCAGTAACCTCTAACAGTTTATGCAAATGTTGCAACCAGGATAGTGGTTCATCTGTACAAAAGATTGGGGGTTGATCGGAACCAACTTGTCCGATGTTGCCTTCTTGGAACATACTGAAAAAGAATGCCACAACAACAATAACTGATTAATAACAATACGGTTAAACAATGTAGAACTGGCTGGCTAACTAGTGCCGAAGCGAAAAGCTCTCTACCCCGTGACAAGTGAGGCCCTGCTAGTTGCCTAGTTGCTGGTGAGAGGCTCTATCTATGATTTGGGCGTGGGGCTCGAGCCACTAGCGTGGTGGCGGGGTGGCGGCCTCTCGGTGACAGTAAAAGAACCAAATGCGTGTGGCCGTGACAGATGAGGCCCTGACTATAAAACCTGATAGGTGGGTAATTGCGAGGCTCTAACTATGATTTGGGCCGAGGGGCGAAAATCTCCTTGTTGAGATTGGGGAGTTGGCCTCGCGGGACCAGCTACGTTGGACGACTAAGGCCAGCTCCTAACCCTGGACAGCCAGTTCTCTGACCCTAGACGGGGGCTTGATAAGGGGTAACGTAACGTATTTAGTGACACCCAAAATGTGGTTTGTAAAAGTACCTTGAAACACCTGCGTCAGACTAGGAAAGAAAAGAAGAGAGGGAAAGGAGAAGGACAAAAGAGGAAGAGAACTGTGGTCGAGGGATAGGAGAGAGAGAAAATTAGGATTAGCATATTGTAATTCTTGGAGACTTAGGAAGGCATCAAGCCTTGAAAGCGTGGTAGTACCTGAAGGAAGAGAGGAGGGTGAGATGAGCAAGGTTAGTTAGAGACAGGGTGAATGTTACAGATAGTGATTTGAGTAAACATATTACGGGTTGTCGAGTAGAGCCGTGGCCTGTCGAGGCTAGGCGGGAATCAAGCCCCCGTACCCTAACACCCCATTGTGTAAATGCGTGGCTTTGTTGAGGCAGTAGATTGAAATGTAAACAAAAGTGTTGTTCCGGATGGAGACGGGAGATAAAGAACCAGTAACAGTCTACTGGTAGAATGCCGTTCGAACCTGAAATTAAGGTGCTGTTTTTGAATGGAAAATTATATCCTATAGGTGAGTTCTAAATATATAACAGCCTCCTCTTAATAAATAGTATTAAATTACGTCAATCATGTAAATTAACTAACATAATCAGATGTTTAGCAGATGGTAATGGCAACCTCCATATAATTTAGTAAAACATATATGAATGTAACGGAGATCGTTTAATCGCAACGTGTCAAACTTAGCAGACTAAATCATCTGACACCAATGTTTAATGTATTGACGTGTCAAAGTTGGATTCCAAGTAGGGGCAATCTTACCCAGAGGGAGGGAATTAAACGAACGGACTCCAAATAGTTTTGGCTCCAAGTTAAAGACAATAGACATTCCCCCTTCTATCAGGTAACAGTTATATATCTAACAGTTCCTTGTACTTACATACCCAAAATAAATTACCAGAAAAGTACATGATAAACATGGTCAATGTTGTTAAAGATTCACACAACCTAGCCAGATGGAACAGTAAGTGCATGATACAACATATTGGTGGAATAATGGAGAGGAACTAGTTATAGCAGGTGTAACAAGTGTACGTAACAAGTGTACTTTGTTTAACGATTAGTAATTCCCCCATAAGGTGACCCTTGAAAATATTGTGCATTAAAGCGTGGTAGTATCGATGGAAGGAAAATGGTGAAGGAACGAAAAGGATTACATGTCGTTTATTGTAAAATAGGGTCGATGAACACGTATGATGAGTAGTCAAGTTTAGCCGTGGAATGACGAGGCAAGGCGAGAAAACAAGCTCCCTGTATGTTAGTAATCTCTTATGGTGCTGCGTGGCCTTGTAGAGGCAGTAAATTACAACATGAATTAAGATTAATTAGTACTTGATAAACGGCTGGGTTGTAGTAAATGCTATTGCGAGACCTGAAGTTGCTGGCCACATTCTTTTTGCAACATGTTATCAAAGCGGATACACACAGGAGAAGCTGTGCCATTGACCACTGCATGCTGGTTGCTATAGAAACGTTGTAGGAGTCCCAGAAACGATTGAGAACACATTAATACATATCTGTTAGTTATGACATACATAGAGGATAAATAAGTTATTAAGATCACTGGCACCTTCCCACTGAAGCAGAATCAAATGAAATCGCTCATTCTCTACAGTCACAGGGAAAATGTATGGCCAATACACCTTTGTTAATTGAAGTTCATATGCATACATAATAGAACATGTACCTGGACAGTGAAATATTTATTGTATAGATTGCCAGCATTGGCAATCAACTACTCTCGTTCTTTGAATTAAAAATGGGATTTAAAAGCCTCTTCATCGAAAAAGTAACAGACTGTCCTATAACTATAGTACAGGAGTTTTATAAAAGGAGGATTTACTTAGGAGAGAAAAGTTGGTGTGTACAGCTTGTGTTACCTCCAGGGCCGACAGTCAGGAGTGGGATGCTGCAGGCGTTTCACCTCTTTGTTAACAAGAGTTGTAAAACCACAAAAGAAATGTTGCATGAAGGGCATTTCTGTGAGAAAGCTGTAAAAATAGGACTTTACTTAGTTCGTTATAATGTAGTAAACAATTCCTGTCAGAAGTGAATGACAGGGTTTTGATACAGAGGAGTGAACTAAACAGTATTTGAAAAATGTCCCGATATTGAGAAATATGATAGTAACCCATTGACATACCTAAAGTCAATGAAATATGCCGAATGGCGGGAATAGCCAAATAGAAACGCAAAAAAAAAAATTAATAATTTGCCTAAATGTAGTGCCTTCGTATATATGAAACATGCAAGTGGTGAAATTATAGAGTCGTATGGCGGGAATAGCCCAACGCGGCTATTCCCGACGATTACCTGGCGTTCGGTAGTTTAAGTTTTGTGACAGTGCCGCTTGACGGGAAGGCAGCAAGGAATGACGGGACCGGAAGTGTGCTGTCAGGAACCGGATGTCCGGCTAGACGATGGAAGGTGAACAGCGTGCGTATCCGGCAAGGTAGGAAGGGGGGGGAGTAGCGTTTATATAGGAACGCTAACTCCTCCCACAAATACAGGCCTCCGGCCTTAAACATATCAGTACTCATTATATATATGCAAATAAGCAGCCCAGGCCCGATACAGAAGGGTAGTTAAACTGTACAGGGGGCATCAAAATGCCACCAGGGGCCATGGCCCTATCAGGACCTCTGCACAGGATGGCCTTCATTACACGTGACAAGTATAAATGGCATTCTGACAGTCTAGGACCCACACAGCTGCCCCCATCCCATGTTCATATCACATGTGCAAATATAGAGAGATGGAGACTGGTCTAAACTACAAGCCTACTGTAACAACCAAAAAGGAAACCCCATAAACAAACAAACAAACAAACAAACAAACAAACATTTTTACTGTTATTTTAAATTATATATTCATTAGAGACAACTTATATAAGTAGAGGGTTTTATATATGTTTACATGGTTATAGTATTTTAAATTATTAAATTGAAACACAAGTGTATTCAGAGCATTTTGACTTTTGCTGGTATGAAAATATAGATAATAGAATTTAGAGTATATAGGAAATCCCTAAGAAGAATCACATTTTCTGCCTTTAAAACCTTGTCTGTGAAATTGAAAAGTATTGTACATTATTGGATCATAGCCACACATGGGGCTGGGTATAGTTAGCTTATGTCTAAAGAAAAAATAAGGGATATATTCTTTCAAAAGCATGATCACACTGGCTTACTTATAGAGAACCATAGTATTTTGGAATGGTGTTAATTGCTCTTTGAAATTGATTTAAACCGTGCATTTCTATATATAGGTAATTTGTTTCTAAACTACACTAGAGGTTAGAATGATGGAAAAGAGCAATGCAATGTTTTGTAGTCTATTGGCGGTTTGGTCTGATTGAAAGATGAGGGACTTTGTTTAAAAGACTGAAATAGATTCTGCAGCAAAACAGTATGTGTAGTTGGTGTCAATGGAGCTGACGAAAGCAGGGTGTGTCTGTAACATGTATTAATGAGATCATGGAATACAACAGGAAAAGTCTGTTTGAGGCCAAAGAAAATGCTGCTTTGGTAACTGGCTTTTTCAAGAAGGCGATCTCCTGAATGAGAAATATTGGATTGAAATAAACACTTCAATAGATACAGTAGATTGTGATTTTTATTTATTTTTCATAATAATAACAAAGTATAAATGCAATCAATCTGTAGGTGGATGTTGCTGATATAAAAGTAAATTA
Source organism: Pelobates fuscus (assembly GCF_036172605.1). Lineage (NCBI taxonomy): Eukaryota > Metazoa > Chordata > Amphibia > Anura > Pelobatidae > Pelobates > Pelobates fuscus. Next base: position 256,126,271 of record NC_086320.1, read on the forward strand.
AGACACGAGTGAGGACTAACACGAAGGGCTAGTTATTGAGTTTCTCTAAGCTTTTTCTCGTTCTCAGAGTTCTCATAGTTTTTGTGCTACAAAATTATTTTTAATTTGTAAACAATTTTTTTTCTTTATTTGGTTTTAGAAAGCATATAATTCACAATTACATAAGAGAAGGGCATGAGAAAAATAAACAATGGTCAGAAACAATGTCCTATGTTAAAATTTGACACAGTAACAATAACAGTGATAATGGAATAGGGAATGTCAGCAGACACGATTTAAGATCTGAGTAAGTATCCAAAAGAAATAATAAACCATAAAATAAGCTTCCATCGTAAAGAAAAAGGAGGGGGCAAAGAATGCTTGCATGCCGTGATACTTCTCTTTAATAGCTGAATGAACAAAGTGGGGAAGTTAGGTTTAAAAAAGAGCAAGACTCCCCATGGAATTCAAGGGAAACCCCATCTGCTCTAAGTGCGTATGATACCAGTCAAGCATGTAAATTGAATTAAAAAATAAAGAGTGAAAAGACAGGAGAGTAAAGGAAGGCAGGGATAATCAGTTCACAGGAAATTAGAGAAAATTTTAAAAGGTAGAGAAGTTAAGAGACCAGATTAAAAAATAAAAATGATGGAAAGTCAGTAAATATAGTTGAGTATAAGAGGATAGAAGATATGGTTTTGGAGCGAAGATCCCACACTTTCTGATAGTGTTTCAAATTTGTCATGGACCAGGACCATGAGTTTGTGCATTTCAGCTACCTCTACAATTTTAGAAATGACCTTGTGTAGGTTTACTAGGTATCTCGCACAATTCTGCAGTCAACCTCCCTAGTAAAAAGGGTACGTTGTGCTCCTAATTTACTTTGTGCCCTTCTGAGTGTATCAACTTGTTATACAATAAAATAAAAATTATACCCAGGGACTGAGAGTCCCCTGGCCTTTGTCTTGGGAGGGGGTTAGGATTCTATTTGTGAGGGGGTTCATCATCTGAGTAGCACGTGTCAGGAAAGAATGTCCACTATTCATTCCAAGGAACATGAGAATCTCAAAGAAGCTTTTGAACCCTTCCCCTCATACATTTTAAAACATCCCCATTTCTCAGATCATGGGCTAGGGCAGGCAACCTTCAGAACTCCAGCTGTTGTGGACTACATCTCCCCTAAGATGTAGTCTAAAACATCTGGAGTGCCAAATGTGGCCTACCCTTTGGCTAGGAGCATGAGATAGGAAACATAAAAAAACACCTGCCAATTATTACAGTTATTATACCATTCAGTCATACCCAGCAGCAAATGCTTTAGAACAGTGCCACCAGTCTTGCCCTCCTGTGTAGTAGGAATTTTATTTCCAGGCATGGTCTGGTGTGGGACTATTTTATAAAGGTCAAAGTGTTGATTTGTTTATATGTGAACTTCAGTACACTAATTTGAAATCCAGTGATTGCTCTCATCTTTTCATATTTCATATAGTTTGGAATGCAGTGTAGCACCCTAGTCGGATTAAGGTATTTGTCTATACATCTTTGGGTAGAGTGCCAATTATTTGTTTTTAGTTGTTTTTTTTTGTGTGTGTGTGTGTATATATATATATATATATATATATATATATATATATATACAGTTGAGTATATATTTACACAAACAGTGGGCGGAGCCAATATCTACCTTAATATAATAATATTAACGGTAAATGACAGATAATGATCTAGAAAATAATGAGAAACAGAATACTGGTGCAGATTATTTCTTAATATATACAGTAAATGTCCAAGTAAGGAAAATACACCTACAAGGGGAGAGCCAAAATATCATTTGGCTCTAGTGCATTGCACCTTTGGATCCTTAGGGAGATCAACAGCCCTCTTCAATGAGTAATGTAGGTGAAGCTGGGAGTCTTCATAAGTAAAAGCAGGATACCACACAACATCAAAGTACTCCACATTTATGAAATAAATAAAACAAATAAGATGCAATAAAATGAAAACAAAATTACATAAAATATTCCAAACGTATAATAGTTCAAAACGCGTTTCGCCATATACTGGCTTCCTCGGTTGGTGGATAATTTGCTTTCTATGTCACAATCCTTATATACCCTTTGTTAATTCAGGAATTATTGGCATCTGTTTTTTCAGAGCATCACACTATGGGACACACGGTACGCTCCATTCATTTGCATCCTTACGCTATTATCTTTTTTTCATGGAGCGCATCTTGTGTTCCATTGCTCGCGTTACTTCCATCCTCTCCATGGAATGCGCCTTGCGTTCCACTGATTGGTTTTGTCGCTCCCCTTATTATGACATCCATTGGAGCATGCTGATGTTGCGTATGAAAGGCATATGCATTCCCCTTCCCATTTCAAGCCCCTCCCTCCCCCCCCCCCCAAAGGGTAAGGAATAAACAAATTACTAAAAAAAAAAAAAAAGTATTAACGCATAAATATACATTATTATTTTTAAACATGACATCATCAAATCAAATTTTAAAACCATATTGTCTATCCATAAAGAAGGGAGTGAGCAAATAGACACATATTTAACTTTAAAAAAATGGGACAATTCATGGGGAATGAGGGTGTTAAAATTAGAAATACATTTCATTTCTTCAATACCATTTTTTTTGTTAAAATCTCATTCCTCCGGTCTCTTTTTACCAACTTAAGTGCACAAAAAAAGAGACTGTGGAGCTTTTGGTTGTGATACATTTTAAAATGCTGGGAGACATTATATGCCTCCACACCTCTCTTAATATTTCTAATATGTTCTGAAATCCTGGTGTGGAGACATCGGATAGTTCTCCCAACATGGATGTAGCGTGACGCTCCAAAAACCCCCCATATGCCGGTAATTTGTGAATTGGCCAAACAAAAATGAATTTAAAGTATATACTCTATTTTACCAATAACATTAAAAATATATTGATATATAGATACAAAAAAAAATACCAAAATAATGTATTGCAGTCCCAGAGATGCGTTTTGCCAAGAGCGGCTTCCTCAATTCAGTGTAATATGCATACATGTATGTTTTTTTTTCATTTATTTTTTTGTTCAGCACTTTTCGTTTGACTACTTTGTAACAACCTACTTTGTCAATCAGTTAACATCACAAAGGCTCTCATGTGGTGAACCCAACTTTTTTACTATTTATGCTAAGTTTATCATTTTGTTCTTACTTAGTTGTCAGTTGACAAACCTGGGTTTAGCAGATATACCCTTTTTACTTTTTTCTATATTGTTGAATGAGTTTCTACTAAGGGAAAGGGCTCTTTCTACTGAGTAACTTCCTGATAGAAGAAAGGGTCAAGGACAACCCATAGTAATAGATCCAGAGTAAAATAAAAAACAGAAATTGCCTGTCTTATATTAATAAAATGTGTTAAATGACTCAAACACACTTTGAACTTCCAGTAATTTGGGAATCTTGTGGATTTTTAGTAACTGATGTCACACTCCCCTATTACAGTGTTTACATTGGGCAGGTTTGTTGAAAACGTACACTCATGCAACATGTTTTCCAAGTTCTGCCATTGGTCCCATAAACTCAGATTTCTTCTGCTAGAGGATTTTTGCTGCAATGCAGGGGGTAATTACTTACTTGGGTAGACATCCAAAAAAAGCCCTACAGATGACATCTTTTACAAGCAAGAAGCACAAAACACACAAATTACTATGATATCATGTTTAAGTCAATTCCCCAGTGCAAATTGTCTTGTGAAATCTATTCCATGTGTAAATGTGATGCAAAGGCCAGATTCTGTTGTTCATTATAGCATTACAAAACTCCTTTTCTCTTATCCATTCCATTTTGTGATTCATCTGCTTAACTATTTAGCTGCTGGAAACTCTAAGCATGCTTCATCAAAGGATGGCACACATTACAGTACACAAAGGAACGTAGAAACTTAAAAGAACCTTTAAAATTCCCGGGGGGCGTGGCCGGACCGTTGATGAGCCTAGACGTCTCGGTAGAGCTCCGCTATAACCGTGCCAATAGCTGACAAAAGCGACCTATATTGTCTTGAATTACCCCCCACAGGGCTTCCCAATATGGAGAAGAGGATTCCCAAAAAGCAAGGGAAAAGAGTCGCGGACTCTGGGGGCTCCGTCCTAGACCACTTCGCCACGCAGAGGCATGGTCGGACGGGAAGCCAAGATGGCGATGGGGGATCCCCGCGCACACTGCCTCGAGCCGACAAGGAGGCCCCATCCACGGATCAAGATACAGTGCTGGCCAAGCTGGCTGAAGTCAGGGCATTCCTAGCGGGTGAGATAGCTAAATCAACTGTTGTCCTCCAGGCAGATATAGGGGCCCTGGGTGAGCGCACTGCAATTTTGGAGGAGCGTATGAAGATCACCACACAAGCTCATAACGATGTGATTGAGCGGGTGAATCGTGTGTCAACCCATATGGTGGAAACTGACCTGGCGCTAGAAGACATGGCAAACCGGTCACGGAGGAATAACCTCCGCCTTCGGGGCCTCCCCGAGGAGAAAGAGGAAGACTTGCGGGAGATCCTGCTTTCCGTCTCCTTCCTAATATCCCAGAAGAGCAGTGGCACATAGAGAGGGTGCATAGAGCCCTCAGAACCCAGAAGGCGGACGCTAATACCCCGCGAGGCAATGAAAAAAAGCCGCGATGGACCGATACGGCACGAAGGAGCCGTGATTTCCCTATATCAAGATCTGGCACCATCCATGCTTCAACGACGGAGGGAGTGGCGGACGATAACGGAGGCCCTACGAGGAGCAGGCCTGGGGTTTTCCCTTCAAATTAATGATGTTCGGAGGAGACCGGGCGCATATACTGACACCGGGAGGCGACTCCCAACGTTTCTTTAGGAACCTTGGGTTACAACCACCTCCCGGGCTTCCAGATATCTCATTGTACCCAGATGATCTTTCACAGTTGCAGACCGAGTGGCGAGACGCAGGGGCGAGGGGCCATCGCTGATGCGCAGAGGGTATCGTATTATTCCTTCACCATACACGACCGTTTGCAGCCTTCTGAGAAAGTCTACAGTGGGGTGTCTTTATTGCATCACCTTTGGGTGGGGGCTGAGGGGATGGGATCCCTATGGGACATGGCGATATCCACCTTATATTTTTCATATGGTTGGGGAGCGGAGGTGGAGTCCCGATTTGGGTCTGAAGCCATTTAGTTACAGTTATATTTTTTCAGTTTTTCCCTAAGTTTTCTTACATTGCCATTCATGGAGGATGTGGTATTTATCATGGGGTGGGGGAGATTACTTCAGTTCCTGAACGTTTATGTCGACTGGATTGGGAGGGGTTTACCAGGGCCTGGGAATCTTGCTCCGATACAGCACGCCGGGATGTAGGGGCTTGTGTGAACCTGCTCCCTATGACGACTGAAGCTATCTTATTTTGACATTTATTTTTGAAGCAACACGACAGCTACGACCCAACTCCGCCTGTCCTAATATGCCCCAATATTGAGAGACACATGGGACAAATGTTTTCTCTTGGTCAGGGACCCGATTGAGCTCCTGGGGGTAAGATTGGCCCTATCGGTGACGCAATGGTATTGACCCTTCAACATGGCAGGTGTTGGGTCTGTGTACCCCTATGTAGCCCACCCCCTCCTTCTCCTTCCTTCCCCCCTCCCGTGTCCCCTACCCCCCCTTTCCCAGAACCCATAAGTTGATGCAAAAAAAAAACTTTAAAAGCTGATAGATTGAATCCGTTGCCTACCTCACTTATCCATGCAGACCAGGTGGGTTTCATTCAGGGCAGACAACTGTTTGAAAATACCAGGAGGAACATAGATCTGATTTGGAAACAGGCGACCTCAGAGACTCCTACGTTAGTGGTCTCCATCGATGCAGAAAAGGCCTTTGATAGGGTGCGGTGGCAATTTCTGTTTACGGTGTTGAAACACTTGGGTTTCCCGGACGAATTTATAACGACTACGAAAGCGATGTATCATGAAGTGCGGGCACAGGTGCAGATTACAGGAGCCCCATTGACACCATTTCGGCTATTTAACGGAACCAGACAGGGGTGCCCACTCTCTCTCCTCCTATTTGTTCTTGCATTGGAACCCTTAATGCAAGCGATAAGACAACATCCAGGGATTAGAGGAGTACGAGTGGGAGGCAGCGAATTCACCGTTTCGGCATACGCCGATGATGTCCTCCTCACCATCACTCTATGGCGGCACTGCAGGACGTGATAAAGGAATATGGAGCAGCATCTGGATATAAAGCTAACATGCAAAAGTCCAAAAAAGTTGAAATAGAATCCATGATGGTGGGATGGGACGTCCCCCAATTCACTATGTGGGTCTCGAAGGAATATAGGTCTACGATACGAGTGACTTGCCCGTCCATACTCAACTCACTTCACATATGGGATGAGAACAAACTCAAATATGGATTGGCAGCCTCCCCCTTTCCCCTGACTCCGATACTTCGGAACAGAGAATTTCAACCTGGAATGGCCCCTAGAGATTTTAGGAACTTGGAAAGAATAGGACTACAACGGATCCACCAACCACAATGGGCACTTTGTCCAATTTGAGGAACTCCAACAAGATTCCCACTTAACCCCGACGGATTTCTTTAGATATATTCAGATCCGGGATTTCGCTGGGAAACCACACATAAAGAAATCGGAAGAGAGGAGTGTATACCGCGCCTAGAGGTATTAGTATAGAAAATTATACATACATATATTCGATGGAAATTTTGACAGTAGATGGTAACCTCAAAATAAAAAGCAAAACATAATAGTGCAATACAGTAAATAAACAAAAAAGGTCAAATAAAGCTATACACAGTCCACTCACATGGGGATGAGCTATAACAGAGCTCAGCTGTGATGCGCCTGGACGGTATAATCCCCGTCTCGGGATATATGGTGGTATTGCTTCAGGGATTTTCCAAGGTGCAGTAGTGCGTAGATCATAAAATAAAAATATGGCAGCATATGGTGAAGTACGTACTGATAGAATAGTAACAAGTATAAAAGGTATTATACTTACAATTTCTAGAGCACAAAACCTGCTCTAGTATAAACAGCCTGGGTGGTATAATCCCCACCAGGGATATGCAGGATCCAGGGAGTAGAAGATAATAATAATAAAAATATATATAAAAGTAGGCTAAAAAAAGTACTTTAATATATAAAACAAACAGGTATAATAACAAGTATAGATAAAAGTCCACTTTACGCGTTTCGCCTCACAGGGCTTCTTCAGAAGACACACTTCTGAAGAAGCCCTGTGAGGCGAAACGCGTAAAGTGGACTTTTATCTATACTGTTTATTTACTGTATTGCACTATTATGTTTTGCTTTTTATTTTGAGGTTACCATCTACTGTCAAAATTTCCATCGAATATATGTATGTATAATTTTCTATACTAATACCTCTAGGCGCGGTATACACTCCTCTCTTCCGATTTCTATTTCACATACAAGGTTTTGGGAATCCTTGTTTTGTACACTGCTGCCTGCCCATCACTTACTATAGCGAGCGCCTATTACCCTTTGCTTTGTAACCACACATAAAGGTAGCAGCTCAGGAAAGGCTGACTTTCTATGAGAAATTATGCCTGGACGGAGTGGTCCCCAGGGGCATGATAACACTCATGTACGCCCACCTTAGCACGGAGAACAAAGAATGGGGACGGTTGACTTACACCCACCAGTGGGAGACGGATCTAGGGGAAGTTTTAGAAGGAGTGGAATGGCAAGAAATCTGGGAAGCGAATAAAAATGCCTCTATCTGTGTCACACTCCAGGAACAGACGTGGAAAACCATGTTCCGGTGGTATACCACTCCCATAAAACTGTATAAGATGCACAAGCTGGACACATATGACTGTTGGAGGGGCTGTGGAGCCCGGGGAACGTACCTCCACATGTGGTGGGAATGCCCGAAAATACATCGTTTTTGGAAGGCAGTTGAGGATTTATTGAAAAAGATATTTAACAAGCCCCTACTACTAGATCCATGGATATATTTATTGAATAGAACTCTCGATTGTTGGACCAAAAGAGAACAGAAACTGGTCCATAAAATAACTCTCAGTGCGAGACGTACAATAGCCACCGCGTGGCTCTCGCCTGAAGGTCCTGAGTTTACGGGAGTGATATCCAGGATCCGAGAATGTAGGATAATGGATGACCTAACAGCACGGGTGAGGGGGACGACAGCGACATTTCTGAAACTTTGGGAGCCATGGGACAGTAGCGTAGTGGGATCCACCGAAGACAGATAAAATAGAATACGAAAATACAGATGATTTAACAGTTAGTGCAGGGGGTCTCTGGTTGTCCTCCGTCGAAATGGGTCTCCCCCCGTCCCCTGGCCTTTGCTCCTCGCCTCCCCGAACCTGCACCCCATCTTTTTCTCTTAACTCTCACTACCTTTCCTGTTTTCTCCTGCTCTGATCCTTTTTTCTTACTTCCTGATTCCTAAGGGAAGGATTCCTCTCTTACTTATACTATTATTTTAAATTTTTTACTTGATTCTCCTCAGGCATGGTCAAAATAATGAAGGAACAAGGAGAGCTAGAGCTATCCGGTTAGATACCATTATAGGACTCCTATAGTTATGCTCACATTGCCTGATATATGTAAAACCCTCGATGGGAGACAAACATTAAAGATGTATTAAAAAGGTATCATAAGGGTCTTTTGAAACATATTCTGCATTCTATTGTAATACCAATGTTGGCTTCTGCGCAAGCTAAATGTTTCTGTACACTTGTTACTCCTGTCGAGTCGAAAAATAAAGAATTAAAAAAAAAAAGTGCATTCCTCAGCAAGGTCAGTACAAGATTTCCAAAGAACAATGGAATATCTTATTTGTAAATAAATTATCCATTAGACTACCAGTGGAATCACAATAACAGGATTTTTCACTTAAGAGGGAATTGTGGGGGATTCAATTAAATTTAAAATTCAAGGATAAAGTAGCTGAATTGGAAGGATAGTTGACAAGGAGAATTACTCAAATGCAGCTACTTTTGCCTTACATTTAAAATTCACGTTGAACTAATTTTGAAAATTATGATAAGTCTTACTTTAGTAAATAACCCTGTAATTCTTTAACATTTGCCTGTAGGCTTTAGCACCTTATGTGTTCTGGAAAATAATAGGAATTATCTGAACTCTAACTCTAAATCTAAAATAATGTTCTATATCTATGCTTCTAAAGTGTTTTTTTTTCTTATGTAAAAATGAGTTTAATAACGACAAGAGAGCCTTGTAATCGTATTCGTATGCTTAGATTTCATTTTACTCCTTTTTAGAGCTAAGCATTTAATTGGAGAAATGGTCTTCCATTTCGACCCCACAGAGAGACGTGTGGATAGAACAGAATGTTATTCTTGTTTCAGTGCCAGTTACAAGAGCAGGTCATGCAAGCCGCCCTCTCAAAAATATACAGTATGTTTAACCGTTTATCACACAGATGCATTTTATTTTACAATGCCTTTTATATCACACAACTAACATGATACAGGCTTGACTATGTAAACAAAATTATCGCTTCATGTTGATCATAAAGGGGTTTTGTGCACATGGGTGTTAGCTTGACAAAGGCCTCTGTACAGGCCGAAACATTGCATTTCTTCCAATAAAATTGCTTAATGATATACCCTCTGTGCCTGGGCCATACTTACTTTCTGACTTGATGTACAGGGGTTTTCTAGGTCCGTATATAAGAATGTGGCTTCCTTTCCTTGTGTGGATTATCTAATGCTTGAAAAAGGCCTCTGTGCAGGCTGAAACATTGCATTTCTTGTTCCAATAAAACTTCTTGATAATATATACCTGGTTTGCCTGGATCATACTTTTTTTCTGACTGGTCATAAAGTGTACAACTAAAGAATCTCTTCAAGAATTGGCCTCAAAGTTTTATATCATGAATAACAGACTCTCAGGGTTATTCACTAAATTCTGAATTTTGAGAATATAGTAATTCTGATCTTATTTTATGTTGTTTGTTAAATTACAAACTAACAGTCCCAGTTTCATCAGGACAGTCCTTAACACTATCTCCCCATTTAGAAAATGGATTGAAAAGGGTACCAATGATTCAAATGGCAAGTGATTATAACAATTCCACCCACCCAATGATGCATTTTCCAGCTAGTGTTGTTAAGGGAAGCCAGAGGTGGCTCTCTAATTAGGCGATTTAGGCAGCCGCCTAAGGCCCCGTGCAGACTGGGGCCTCACAGCCGCCTAAATCGCCTTAGGGCAGACTGATATGTCTGTGACCGAGGACCCGACACAGGAGGCTCCTCTCTTCAGTCTGCTCTGGGAGTAACGTACAGCCTCCGGTCTGCAGCTCTTCTGGGTGAGTGGCTGCAGACTGAGGTGTCTCGCAATCCCCAGCATATCAGAGCATTGCCGCAGGTTACCACGCAACGCTCTGATACTTCTGGAGATAGCAAGACACGTACTATGTGGTCTGCAACTCTGCACCCGACGGAGCTGCAGAATACCCACATTATACACAACCCCTAATTATTTTCACTTTGGTTGTGAGTGGGGGCCTCATGTTTGAGTTTGGCCTAAGGCCTCATAAAGTCTAGAGCCGCCACTGAGTGAAGCACTACATAACATTATGATTTTGGATTTCAATACCATCTTTATACTGACAATAACCGATTTACCTCTGCTCACCTGATCTCTCGCCTAGCCTCCTCAAACATGACACAAACTGCCTTTATTCTATCTATAACTGCATGCCTACCTGTTTTCTTACTTGTAAGCTTTCTAAAACTAAACTAGTAATTTAATTCCCTCAAATTGTCCTCCATCTATCTCCGTACATGACAATGCAACACCCAGCCCAGCCTCTTAAGCTTGCTGCCTTGGAGTTAATTTCAAATAAGGTCTCCCCATTTCTCCCCATATCTAGTCTGCCTCCAAGTGCTGTAACTATCTGCTCAAAATATTGCCCACAATTGCCCTTTTCTAATTTAAGATACAACTAGGTAACTCATATCCTCTTTACTCCACAAATACACCACAGTGCCAGTGTGGTGATAATTTTAAATACTTATCTCTGCCCAGTCTCCTGTATGAGTTTGCCTACTCAAACAAATTCTCAAGAGTATCCTGTGCTGCTAAATGAAAGCACTCGTTCAAGTTTTTCCGATAAATACTGAAGTGCCTTTGGTTGAAAGGCTCCTAAAAAGAACGACTCAGGTAGCCACATGTAACTTTACATATTTTTTTTAGAAGTAGATACATTAATGCTGAATATGGCTAGATAGCTCAGTTGGTTCATGTCTCATCTGTAGTACCTGTCAGGAGTTAGTTGCACTGATCTTGATAATAGGGGACATTTTTCCTGCTGAGGAACATCTAGCTCTTGGGAAACAGAGGAGGTAGAGAGCGAAGCCAGAATAAACTCAAGCTTTTCAAAAATGGTTTGATTTGGTATGAGTGAGGGAACCAGGGCTCTCCTGCAGCATAACCAATGCAGTGATCAGTAGCAGTTATGGTGCTTGGTGTGCCTTTAAAGCCTGAGGTATTAGGCTTAATTAATTGTGTGCTGTTCTCAATCTTATCAGTTAGACATTAACTTTAGCATGTGCCCTACCTACATGTGAGGTGAAATTGGGGTGCCTGGTCATTGATCTAACTGCACATGGAAAAGTCAAATATGGTAAAGCTTTACATACAATTCAAAAATTTCCCATGATTCCCTGCTCAGTCTGTTACTGCATGCTGAGATAATCTAGGAATAGTGAGAGTCCTGAACACCCAGAATATGGTTCAGTGCCGAGACTTTTATATCTCTATTATTTGAACATTAATAAAACGTTAATGAATTTGAACTTATTACATTCCCAATTCTGCCCACATGAGGGATTAGTAAATCGAAGGTAGAATTGTGGCTACAGTTTTCTACAGCAGCCACATAAAATTGACCATATATTGACTCAAACACAGACTTTATTCAGCATGTATTTGTACTAATATGTCGAAAACAAACCTTTACTTGTTAATTTATTATTGTATTTATTTATTCATTTTTAAAACGTTCAAACTTGGGTAATTTACCTCAAAACACCTCTGAAACAACATTGGGTAAAGTGAACTTGGATACAATCCCACTGCTGTTCTTTCCTTTGTGGAAGGATAGTGTATCTTTTTTCAGTTTTGGTCAATTACAGGAAAAACGTATAAATCACTCTAGCCTCTTTAATGATTGCCTGAATAATAGCTCTGGATATGGCAGATGATAGAACAGGACATTTCAACTAGAACTTATCTTCTTCCTCCCCGGAGCTTGCCCTTTCCTCTTCATGCTATGAGATTAAAGGCAAAATGAATCAGACACACCCTTGTGGACAGATGTGTAAATTAATCACTTAGCTAATCTTCAAAGAAAGGTCTTACTATAATATTTGTTTATGTCTGAGTTCAAATAGCTGGCTGTGTAATAATGAATATTAGCTGAGAGAGACAGGGTTGTTATGTTGTGTATTTACAGTTCCCTGCCTTTTGATTGGTATATGTAGTTTATGATTGATGATAAACTGTGTGTAGATTGTTCTCTTGTTTCACCTTAGTATTTATCTAGTATATATATATATATATATATATATATATATATATATCATATGTTTATGCAAATGTGTGCATAGCTGCAAATGAAAATGTTATGTTTCTACTGCAAGGGATTCTGGGTGGTCATTTGCAAATGAGTTCAACAAAGCATAACCTTTTTGCCTCATTATTCCATTTAAGCATGGATTCCTTGAAGTTTATGTCTGCTGTATAGTACAGCTTTGAAACACAACTCAGGGTGAGATTCAAAGTCAGTGAACCACACATGGACAGCTGTTTTGTTGTTAATGCAACTCATCAGCTTGAGGTTAGTTACTAGGTTGATATTAAGGCTTGGCATTAGTTGCACAAACCAAGAAAGTTATGGTTGGGGAAAAGGTGATTGAAAACCCCTTCCACCTGAAGTCATTGGATAGTCAATGCATTGCTCCGCAAGTAACACTAAGCCTCACTAGCAAGCCAGTAACCAACCTCATGCTGATGAGTTGCATAAAGTCCACAGTCAATACATTATTAAACACAAATCTGCAGGCACACAAAAAATAAGGCATTTCCCAGAGAAATCTCACATTTGCAGTGCTGTTTATATATATATATATATCACTAAATGTCAATTTCAAAGCTCACAAATGTAATTGTTTTTAAAAACACCTGAAAAATAGTGGGGATTATTTACAGTATATGATCATAAATTGCATAAGCCTGCCATAATACCAATGCACCCCATTTATGGCGGTTCTATTCTAGCAACCTAATGCCCACTTTTATTAGATTAACAAACTTACTTTGGAATCTAAAGCTGAATGTTGAGGAGAACACTAGAATGTTAGGAAGTCATGGTTGTATTCCTAATGCTATGGAGTTTCATTAAATAAAGACATATGTTGAATCCCGGCAGGGTTGACTCTGGCCTTCATCCTTCCGAGGTAGATAAAATGAGTACCATTAAATTGGGTAATAGTAATAACCCCTGGATGTTGGGCTAAGGTAACATCCCCAGGATGTACTTGAAAACCTGAGTAATCTGAATGTGCCTTTCCTGGCTAAATACTTTGTTATTATTAATATATGCAGTGGCGTACCTACCATGGTCGCAGGGGTTGCAGCTGCGACCAAGCTCCTCACTGCAGGGGGCCCGGCCGCAGCCACAACCCCTGCGACCGTGGGCCGCCTATAGGCTGCCTTCTCCGTGTTCCCCCTGTCATGGGGGGGCCCAAGGGGTGGCCCACTGGCCACCTAATGGAACCCCCGGCGGGCAGCAGAGTTCCTGTCAGACGCGGCGAGGGAGCTGTGTTCTTTCTGCTCTGCTCCCTCGTGCGCTGTTTGCTGATGCTGGGAGCTGGAATATGATGTCATCAGAAGACAGCCCACGAGGGAGAAGAGCAGAGAGAACACAGCTCCCTCGCCGCGTCTGACAGGAACTCTGCTGCCCGCCGCACTAAAGCCCCACTGGACCCCAGGGACAGATCCACGCCAGCTCTCCAGGTAGGGAGCCTGGGTGGACATTTAATATTAAGAATTTGTGTGTGTCTGTAAGTGTATGTGTGTATGTGTGTGTCTGTAAGTGTATGTGTTTGTCTGTAAGTGTATGTGTTTGTTTGTGAGTGTGTGTTTCTCAGTGTATGTGTGTGTGTGGTGTGTGTCTGTAAGTGTATGTGTGTCTCAGTGTGTGTATGTGTGTCTGTAAGTTTGTGTCTGTGTGTGTGTGTATACAAGTCTGAGTGTGTGTATATGAGTGTATGTGTGTGTGTGTGTGTGTCTCTATATGTGTCGCTATGTATGTCTGTATGTATGGGTCTCTGTGTGTATGTGTGTCGGTGTCTGTATGTAAGTGTCAGCATGTGGGGATGTGAAGGGTAGGAGGTAGCTGTATGGGGGGCCACAGGGCAATATTTGCACCTGGTTCCTGTGGTTTCTAGTTACACCTCTGATTATGGAGATATAACGGTTAGGCTCAAAGCTGCCTCAGAAGATTGCTGCCCATTTTTGCTCACCCAAGCATTATTCTACAGTAACTTAATGTGCATGAAGTCACTGACATTATTTTTCTCTGGCCACATCCCTCATCACCCTCTTTTCATACCTCTCAATGTTTGGAGGTGTGTGATAATTAGGGAATAGTGCAGCTGTAAATACAGAAATCTAAACAAACTTGGCGATAACTTGTATAATATAACCTTGTTATGAACTTAACTAGCACAATGTGTAGATGGAAAGTTTATCACAATTCTTTTTTTCTTATGACAGGTTTATTGATATATATTTTAACATGTCACATACCCTATATACAGTTATAGTATTGAAGGGTCTTATCAGAGTACATGTCATAAACTGTGAAAATAATTCAAATAATCCTATTGTCAACATACATTTTAATATCTGAAAGCAAGAACTGGAATAATTTTTAGGAATGGAAATGCATTATTTTAGATTTTTCTGAACATTTTCTGAAAAAAAGAATCCCCATGTATATATACATTTTTTTTTTGAATCCCCATGTATATATATGTGCATATGATGGTAATGCAGATAGTTTTCCCAACTTCCCCCCTTTGCAGATGTATATTATTATGTTTTGTGTTTGCCTGTATGATTTCCCATGTCATTTTGTATAATGCATTATATGGAGTTTGAAACCATAAGTTAAATGTAATGTTAAAGTCTGGTCCTTAAAGGAACACTATAGGGTCAGGAACACAAACATGTATTACTGACCCTATAGTGTTAAAACCACCATCTAGCCCCTTTGGTCCCTCCTTGCCCTCCCTAAATATAGTAAAATATTACTTATATACAAGTCTGCTGCTGCTGGCTCTGCCCCTGAGCTGCCTGCTTGTCAAAGGCTCAGGGGAGCCGAAACATTGTCTACATTTTTGTACTCCACAGTAAAGTCTACCTGCTGAATAAACTACAGGGTGTGCCCAAACCTACTTTTTTGTTCCACCAAATTTGTCTGGGCTGGGTCCCTCCCTGTTTTGGAGCATCCTAGTGGGAGTACTCTCTGAAAAATTGTGTGCAAGGTCCTCTGAAAATTCTACCTGATCTGCCTGCTTGGCTGACATCATCACATTGAAATGCATTGGATTGGCTGAGAGTGTTAAGAAGGCAGAGCCAGCAGAAGCCAAACACATCCCTGGCCAATCAGTATCTCCTCATAGAGATGCATTGAATCAGTGCATCTCTGTGAGGTAAGTTCAGTGTCTGCATAGAGAGGATGGAGACACTGAATGTCGCAGCACTGCCCCAGGAAGCACTTCTAGTAGCCATCTGAAGCATGGCCACTGGAGTTGTCCCTAGGCTGTAATGTAAATACTGCCTTTTCTCTGAAAAGACAATGTTTACTGCAAAAAAAGCCTAAAGAATTGATTATACTCACCAGAACCAATACAATAAGCTGTAGTAGTTCCTTTAAGACCTTTTTACCTTGCCTGATCCTTTCAGCGATTCCAGCAGCAGAGCTTTAGGACCTGCTTTCTGGCTTAGAGGTCCCAGGGACCTCTAAGCAGAAAGTTATGACACTAGTGCATTTGTAAAGACAGTATTGAGAGGCAGCAGAGACTGAGGGGCTGATAGCAGACGTGGTAGTTTCTGGGTAGTTTCTGGGTTCCCCGTAGAAGGCATGAATAATTCAATACTGCAGCACACTAAAGTAATTCAAATAAAGTAAATCCTTATTCAAGAGGTAAAAATAAATGGAAATACCCTATTATATACTGACAAAGTAATACCTCTTACCAAGAGTTACACATGTGCGTATAGACTCAACGCAAACATGTAACAAAAAGTAATTTAAAAAAAATTAATCCAAAGAGTAAATAGAGTCAAATGTTGCTGGTCTGAATACTTAGCTTTATCTTACATGTATGACATAACAGCATGATATCTCTCTTGTACTTATGGTCTTTCCTGGATAAGTGACGGCATCGTGGAACCATTCTGTATTTTAAGCTAGGGACAAGCCTACTCTGTTACTGTTACTAAATACCCTGCTATTTTCCCACCTCTTCCATGTAAATATATACATTAATTGTATGGCATTGAAAAGTGTTTTGAACCATTTTAAAATGGGTGGTTACTAGATGGATTTTAAAGGATGTTACAATGTTCCCCTGGACAAGTTCTGTATTTCTCATCCTACCAGTATGCTTTGGCCAAATTTACATTTCCAGATTTAAGTTTTCTGAACTACTACTATTTTTTCTCCAATGCAGGAGGAACAGGGCATTTCATGTGAGACAATTGAAGATGATTGTCTGAAGTGCAGTGTGGGATTTCCATTTATGAGGTCCAAAACTAAGGTAACAACAGATTTTGTTTACAGAGACCGTATTGCAATTTCTGCTGCTAAAGATCATTTTGATATTTGTTCATTATTGAACTTGCATGTTATGTATAAGAATATGAATGAACTTTCTACAAAGAAAATAAGATGTGAATTTGTATTTCCAGGGTTAAGCTTTTTGTACAGATAATGGTCTGTCCATAATTGTGGGAAATTGTGACACAAATTATAGATTGTAATTACTAGACTCATTTTCTATTTTGGCACAACTACTACAATGGTACTTTTTATGTGTCTGGACTAAGTTTGTTGAATTTATGCTATTAAGCAAAGTTTGGAAAAAAAATTCCAGCTCTGCAAAATAGGCCCTAAATTTGCACTTCTTCTCTCAATTGTTGCCCGTTTAGTAAAATAACTTCAGCTGTGTCTCACTTTCTTTATTTCACTAAAAAATGTTTATGCATTATTTTTGTGATTTACTAGCTCAACCAAGGCATAACTCTTCAAATCTAGATTCTTAAATGGTCTGTCTAAGCACCATAGCAACTTTGCATTATTGCAATTTTAATATAGCAGCGTACACTGCTCCTATTTTCTGTTAAGAGTGATTTTTTTCAAAGAAATGTTCCAACTATAAAACTGCCCCTTAGTTTGGACAGAGCAAATTCATTTTTAAATCCTTCTTTGATGCTTCAGATTTGTTCTTGATTGTTCATGTGTCATGTCTATAGTGCATGTACAAATAGGACATATTTTTGTCTTCTCCCAGAAGAGTGCATTTTCATAGCCATGGCAATGGGATGCATAGTAGTGTAACTGGGGATACATTGCTTACTCCATGATCCTCTGCTGCACAGAGGTCTGTGGGATAATTATTTCCATTTACCTGATTGGTGAAGCCTTTTTTTTTCTGGCGAGAGAGGCTGCAGTCAGTTTAATACACCTGTGCAGCTTTAGCTTTTTCATAGGTTTTAGTAGTTCTATTAACGTTTTCCATCATTGTCACACAACCTCTATATATGGCCATTTTTGATCGTTGTTTTCCTTTAAAGTTGGTACTTGGAGATTTATATATCAAGACATTTGTCTTCAGAAACTGGAAATAGTTTGGTTTTTAATTCTCACACATTTTTTTTGTCATATTTTAATTGTATCTTGGAAAAAAACATTATGTGGCCTTTTTTGCACTCCTTTTATCATATTGGGAGACAATATTGCATTAAGTTACATTTTAACCATTGTCTATATTTTCAAAAACTTAAATTTAAAAGCTAATTGTGATGTTATTGTGTCCCTTTGTAACTGATTTATTTGCAAAATAAAAGTAATGAATTTGATTGTATAGAAAAAAAGTGCAATCATTCAGTGTACAAAAAACAGGGCTTTCTTGGATGACTTATGCAAGCAGCAGGAGAATGCAGCAGCTGTAGAAGTCATTATTTAGCACAGTTCTGAAGGTTTAGATAAAGGTCTCTCCACCTACAATTCATAGTCTTGCATTAATTATCACAAGGGATATTGGATTAAAGTTCTACATCAATGAATGTCAATTTGGCGTGCACTATGTGAGAAACACACTGTTTCTGAGTGCAGAATGATTAATGTTGTTTCCCTTTTACTGATATATTTATGTTTAGAAATATCTTTCTAATTTTAGGACAGACATTAGGATTTGTTACGATATCTTAGTCTGTTACAAGAGCACTTCAAAATAGCAAGAGTATGAGTCAGCATAATGGGGAGTATGGGAAGGGAAAGAGGTTTTCTTTTGTGAAAATTACCTGAACATTTATGTTCTTGACTAGCTAGTGTATCTCCACTATAATGACAGAAAAAATTTCCAACTGTGTAGGACATCATAGAATCTGCGTTTTCGATATTTACTAGAGGATATTGAAGTTCCCCAAGTATAAAACTAAACGTTTGTTTAGTTAGCATAGTTTGCCACGATAAAAATTTAAAAAGTGTCATCTCAAGATTAATGTGGGAGAACCCAGTATTTTCCTACCAGCAACTCTTACTTCTATTTACTTCCTGGTAAATGGGGAAATTAAAAAGACACAGGGTCTCCGGGACCCAGTTTTAATCAGAAGTACCCAGTGGTTTGTCCTTCTTCCCCTAGCATAGTCTATTTTATTATTGTTTCCATGCATTGCATACAGGATGGAGGAAGAAAGTGGATCCAGGGACCATCATTTTTAATTTATATTTCACTTGCTTTGCACAGGATGGAACTTGGTTAGTCACATTCTCTCAGGGTGACTTGCTGGGTCCCACAGCCGCCATGTGGCTGCAAATAGTAAAGATATTTTGCCTTTTTTTTCTGTAATTAAAGTGTGTATCTCCAACACAGCATCAGTGATTTCATGTGTTCATGGTGCCTGAAGTATGTATGTGCAGCGTATTGCGCTATGAAAGGTTGCAGATATGGAGATTAAACCTTCTGCTGCCGGAGCTATAACTCCACCTCCGGCAACATCACTGGAGCATCATTAACCAACAAGAACAAAAGTTCAGAGTGGCTAATTTGAATTCTGTGCAAAACTGGCATCTGACATCAGCACAAACCGCATGCTGGTGCCAGACCGCCATTGGTGGCATGCCCCCATTCCTCCCTTCAGCACATCCTCCCTGACATCCTTTAGGCTCCAGCTAGGCGAAGTGATATCACCATGGGAAGATAGGGCAGCAGTAATAACTTGGCCATGATGCTGGAGTAGAGGTAAGTTTTAGATTTGTTTTTTTGGGGGGGTGGGGGGTGGGCATATAGGAAGGGTTACTCTGACCAAAAACAGTGTTTTCTTAAAACAATTATATTTTGGTGAGAGTAACTCTTTAACCACTTTCACTATGTTTTCTTCTATTTAAATGCCTGGAAAAAAGTTACATTGAAACATTCACATGTTTCTGTCTCCAAACATTTCTTTATGTACACCCGAGTTCAAATTTGTCTTTGCGTGCCAACATGATTTCTCTTTGACCATATGTTTACCTTCTATGTCAGCTGAATACCATGGTATTCAGTATGTATTTTACATATTCTTCATGGATTTAATTTTGTATATGCACTATATAACCAAATATGTGGACACATTAATTATTTGCATTAATTAATATCAGGTGTATAAAATCATGTTCACAGCCATGCAATCTCCAAAAACAAATACTGGCAGTGCTGTAGATCTTTGTTTATTGAAACATTGTCATCTCTCCAAGAAGGCAGTTCATCAAATATCTGCATTGATACAGCTATTTTAAAGTATACACATCCAAGAGCAGCAACAGCTGTGGTTGGTCACAAAAATTCACAGAATTGGTTTGCCTGATGATAAAGTAATATGTTCAAATAAACTATCCTTACATTGAGGTTTGCATTGCCTATGGCAGCTCCAGTACTGTTTTCTGGTAGCGCAATGAATGGATTTCCATATCTAAACTGCTAGCCTATGTTTTATGGAGTGTTGAATAGTGATGTACCGAACTGTTCGCCGACGAATAGTTCCTGGCGAACATAGCGTGTTCGCGTTCACCACGGCGGGCGAACACATGCGCGGTTCGATCCGCCCCCTATTTGTCAACATTGAGTAAACTTTGACCCTGTGCCTCACAGTCAGCAGACACATTCCAGCCAATCAGCAGCAGACCCTCCCTTCCAAACCCTCCCACCTCCTGTACAGCATCCATTTTAGATTCATTCTGAAGCTGCATTCTTAGATAGAGGAGGGAAAGTGAGCTGCTGCTCATTTGATAGGGAAATGTATAGCTAGGCTAGTGTATTCAGTGTCCACTACAGTCCTGAAGGACTCATCTGATCTCTGTTGTAAGGACAGCACCCCCAAAAGCCTTTTTAGGGCTAGAACATCAGTCTGCTTTTTTTCCCTGTGTAATCTAATTGCAGTTGCCTGCCTGCCAGCTTCTGTGTCAGGCTCACAATGGATACTGTGCCCACTTGCCCAGTGCCACCACTCATATCTGGTGTCACAATAGCTTGCATTTAAAAACTAATTTTTTTTCACTGTTATAGATTGAATAGCAGTTAGTTGTCTGCAAGCGTCTGTGTGTCAGGCCAACAGCGTGTACTCTGCAAACCGCTGCCAGTGCACAGTGCCACTCATATCTGGTGTCACAATAGCGTGCATTTAAAAACCCAAAAACTTTTTTTCACTGTAATAGATTGAATAGCAGTTAGTTGTCTTCAAGCGGGTGTCAGGCCTACAGCGGGTACTCTGCCAACCTCTGCCAGTGCATATTGCCACTCATATCTGGTGTCCCAATAGCGTGCATTTAAAACCCAAAAACTTTTTTCACTGTTATAGATTGAATAGCAGTTAGTTGTCTTCAAGCGGGTGTGTCAGGCGTACAGCGTGTACTCTGCCAACCTCTGCCAGTGCACATTGCCACTCATATCTGGTGTCACAATAGCGTGCATTTAAAACCAAAAAAATGTTTTCACTGTTATAGATTGAATAGCAGTTGGTTGTCTTCAAGCGGGTGTCAGGCCTACAGCGTGTACTCTGCCAACCTCTGCCAGTGCATATTGCCACTCATATCTGGTGTCACAATAGCGTGCATTTAAAACCCAATAACTTTTTTCACTGTTATAGATTGAATAGCAGTTACTTGTCTTCAAGCGGGTGTGTCAGGCCTACAGCGTGTACTCTGCCAACCTCTGCCAGTGCACATTGCCACTCATATCTGGTGTCACAATAGCGTGCATTTAAAACCAAAAAACTTTTTTCACGGTTATAGATTGAATAGCAGTTACTTGTCTTCAAGTGGGTGTGTCAGGCCTACAGCGTGTACTCTGCCAACCTCAGCCAGTGCATATTGCCACTCATATTTGTTGTCACAATAGCGTGCATTTAAAACTAAAAAACTTTTTTCACTGTTATAGATTGAATAGCAGATACTTGTCTTCAAGCGGGTGGATCAGGCCATAGATGAGCGTGAAGAGGAAGAGTTGTGGTCCCATCACCACCAGAAACAGCCTTATCAGCATCGCTTGCTGGACCTGCGGCAACGCTGGAAGAGGATTGTGAGGAAGAGGAGTCAGAGGAGGAAGGTGGCTTTGAGGAGGAGAAGGAAGACCAACCACAACAGGCATCCCAGGGTGCTCGTTTTCACCTATCTGGTATCCGTGGTGTTGTACCTGGCTGGGGGGGAAGAACATACCTTCATTGAGATCACTGAGGAGGAGGAACGGGAAATGAGTAGACGGCATCCAACCTTGTGCAAATGGGGTCTTTCATGCTGTTGTGCATGTTGAGGGACCCTCGTATAAAAAGGCTGAAGGAGAACGACCTGTACTGGGTGTCCATGCTACTAGACCCCCGGTATAAGCAGAAAGTGGCTGAAATGTTACCAAATTATAACAAGTCGGAAAGGATGCAGCATTTGCAAAATAAATTAAAAAGTATGCTTTACACAGCGTATAAGGGTGATGTCACAGCACAACGGGAATCTAACAGGGGAAGAGGTGAAAGTAATCCTCCTCCTCCCACGACCACGCCGGCAAGGACAGGACACTTTACAGACGTGTTGTTGATGGAGGACATGCAGAGCTTTTTAAGTTCTACGCATCACCACAGCCCTTCGGGATCCACCCTCAGAGAACGACTCGACCGACAGGTAGCAGACTACCTCGCCTTAACTGCAGATATCGACATTCTGAGGAGCGATGAACCCCTTGACTACTGGGTGTGCAGGCTTGACCTGTGGCCTGAGCTATCCCAATTTGCGATAGAACTTCTGGCCTGCCCCGCTTCAAGTGTCCTGTCAGAAAGGACCTTCAGTGCAGCAGGAGGTATTGTCACTGAGAAGAGAAGTCGCCTAGGTCAATAAAGTCTAGATTACCTCACCTTTATTAAGATGAATGAGGGATGGATCCCGAAGGGACTGACAGTGGGCGATACATTCGACTAAAAAAGGCCTGATGAGATGAGCTGCCTTGGGCTAAAAATGGTGACCCTATGTAGGAGGAACAGTCCCTATTCTGCTCTGTGTCAGTGTGTATCAGGGTCCCTGAGGACAGGTGTCAATCCATATCTGCCAAGTGACCCTATGTAGGGGGAACAGTCCCTATTCTGCTCTGTGTCAGTGTGTATCAGGGTCTCTGAGGACAGGTGTCAATCCATATCTGCCAAGTGACCCTATGTAGGGGGAACAGTCCCTATTCTGCTCTGTGTCAGTGTGTATCAGGGTCTCTGAGGACAGGTGTCAATCCATATCTGCCAAGTGACCCTATGTAGGAGGAACAGTCCCTATTCTGCTCTGTGTCAGTGTGTATCAGGGTCCCTGAGGACAGGTGTCAATCCATATCTGCCAAGTGACCCTATGTAGGGGGAACAGTCCCTATTCTACTCTGTGTCAGTGTGTATTAGGGTCTCTGAGGACAGTTGTCAATCCATATCTGTCAAGTGACCCTATGTAGGGGGAACAGTCCCTATTCTGCTCTGTGTCAGTGTGTATCAGGGTCCCTGAGGACAGGTTTCAATCCATATCTGCCAAGTGACCCTATGTAGGGACAGTCCCTTGTCTGCTCTGTGTCAGTGTGTATCAGGGTCTCTGAGGACAGGTGTCAATCCATATCTGCCAAGTGACCCTATGTAGGGGGGACAGTCCCTATTCTGCTATGTGTCAGTGTGTATCAGGGTCTCTGAGGACAGGTGTCAATCCATATCTGCCAAGTGACCCTATGTAGGGGGAACAGTCCCTATTCTGCTCTGTGTCAGTATGTATCAGGGATCCTTAGGATAGGTGTCAATCCATATCTGCCAAGTGACCCTATGTAGGGGGAACAGTCCCTATTCTGCTCTGTGTCAGTGTGTATGAGGGTCCTTGAGGACAGGTGTCAATCCATATCTGCCAAGTGACCCTATGTAGGGGGAACAGTCCCTATTCTGCTCTGTGTCAGTGTGTATCAGGGTCTCTGAGGACAGGTGTCAATCCATATGTCAAGGTGTCAATCCATATGTCAAGGTATCAATATGTCGTATGTCAGGTGTCAATCCATATCCATTGTGATTTAGAAATGTTGGGTGATTTATGCCCTTTATGGATTAAAACCAGACTCTGCATCAACTGTGTAATTTTCCATGGGAGTTTTGCCATGGATCCCCCTCCTGCATGCCACAGTCCAGGTGTTAGTCCCTTTGAAACAACTTTTCCATCACTATTGTGGCCAGAAAGAGTCCCTGTGGGTTTTAAAATTCGCCTGCCCATTGAAGTCTAAGGCGGTTTGCCTGGTTTCGCCGGTTCGCGAACATTTGCGGAAGTTTGTGTTCGCCATTCGCGAACCGAAAATTTTATGTTCGCGACATCACTAGTGTTGAATCTATATATATATCTTAAAATTTAAAGTTGTACATTACTAGCCCTGCTTTAAAAGTTACTTGCATTCCAAGTGACGGTAGTCACCATCACTGGGAGCAGAAGGGCACTTTACAAAGTTTCCTAAATTGCTCCTATATCTGTGCCTTATAGGTGCAGGGTGTTTATAATGTGTTTGTGTATTGTTAATTGTTTTGTGTGTTCTCCTGTCCTGCAAATGCCTGTTACCAACTAAGTGGGTTTGGCTATGGAGCCTGTAGAGTGCCCTGTTTTGTTGTTTTTGTATTTTCTTAAGTTTGTCACAGCAAGCTTGATGTAATAAGCGTATGGGCTAGTACCAAGTAAAAATAAAGCTGTGTGTGTTAGTTTCTGTGTAGATTTTTAGGAATCCCAGTAACAGAGTCTTTGGACCTGTTAGCTGGCTGCACGATCTCTCTAGCCCCGGGATAAATCAAGGGAGCTAGGCCTGAGAGCTCCAAGTGCCTTTGCAGGTAGAAGTGGATACCTGCCTGGAAGAAGAGCTGCAGCGGAATAGGCAGAGGGGACGATATCTGCCTGGAAGAAGGGCTGCAGCAGATTAGGCAAAGATGACTATACCTGCCTGGAAGAAGAGCTGGTGCCTGGCCGGGTGGAAAGCTCCAAAGAGACCCCAGTCAAGCCTCAGCCACTGGGATTAAAGCGCTCCAGGCTCCCTCCCAAATGATTTGGAAGCGGATTGGGCAGAGGTCAGCGTACGGGAGCTACATCACACTCTACAAGCCTGGATTGTCCTTGTCACACTAACTGAGAGAGAGAGATTGTGTGTGTGTGTGTGAGAGAGAGAAATGGCAGGATTCTGTTATCAGAAATGAAATTGACTCTAGTAATAGAATAGTTATTCCAATGAAATCTATGGAGAACAACAAGCGCTGTGAGATATTCATTAAGGTAAAAGGCCCTGGTAGTTTTGAATTTACAATTTGAGTAAAGCACTTTAAGTGGCTTTGTCAATATCTTTTTTTTTTGTTTGTGTATGATATTTCCTGTTGTGTTATAGTTTAATGTATAAATAACAAATTAAAACAATATTGATTGGTCTTTGTATCACACATATAGAACCTCTCAGTTTAGTTTCTTGTAATGATTATGCAACAAAAACTGTAGGTTAGAAGAAACGTGCTAACATGTTGATTCCCATATGTTATTTTGGTTGTAAAAATAAAAGCTGTGTTTAATAGCCGATTATTATATTTTGCCTGCTGTTTTACAGGTAGTAATTTGCAGTAAAACACCCTTCGTCTCTTTATGAAGCCATAAAATGTCTGGGGCCCTTTACATTAGCATGTTGGGAAGATTTTAACTTCCTGTTCTTTTTGCAATGTTTTGCTATGACTCACAAGAAGTAGAACCCCAAGAGGGACATGGAGTGCTTGTTTTAAGAAAATTGAATCTGTATTTTAGTGAATATTTTTTTTACAGAACATTTTTTTTTTTTTTTTTTTTTTACTGGAGTGCGATCACACCTCTATAGAACTATTGATATTTAAAAAAAAATTTGCAATCCTTCTTCCTCAATTTCTTTAACCTTAAAGATTTGTATCATAGGATGCAAGTTAAAAGGGCAAGCATGTTCTGCTGGGCAAAGGGCATCCACTGTGTGACATTTTTAGAAATAATTTAAGTTATTGGTTCCTAATGCCTAAAGGGTCATTTGTGGGTTTTTATAGAGAGCAGAAATATTGTGCAGTCACATTGCTCTCATTGTATAAGGCCAAATACTGGAGCAGAACTTTAAGAATGCCAGTCCCCACTTAAGGTTTCATTTATTTGATGACGTTCTTTCTTTTATAGAGTGTGTAGAGCTGTAAATGTGTGTGTTTTTATTAGGAATTCAGCTCCTGTCACAAGGATAATGTTTAATATGCTACTAGGCATACATTATAAAATTCTACTAGGCATACATTTCCACTTAGGAATCTGTCAATTTTAACCTTGGTCTATTAGGCGTATTTCTACGCTCTGCCACTGGTGTGTTGTGTTGGCAGGTTCATAAACTTCATGGCAGTATTGTTAAGACACTCCCGGCATAAAGGAGTGAAACCGCTGCTTAGTAGAGCTTCCCCTTTTCTGAATTGCAGGCACGGCTGTTTTAGAACTCCAAACTCCCGAACGGAACCAGGGGAATGCGCCTATCTCCCGGACAGCATACTCAATAATAATCCAAACTCCCGAACTGTATCCCCACAAACTGCTGCTAACAGACGAATCAATATAGCATCCAAGCGACTTACGTTCCCAGCAGTCAGTCTCTATCCGTGTATAGTAAATCCCCCCCAAACACGAGACCAAGCTCCGTAGTTGAGGGTAAAACAAGAACTGCTTTAATGAGGGCTACCTGCCCGGTATTTATGCAGGTCTCCCACCTGGTGGACACTCCCCTAGGAGACCAGATGGAAGACTGAGACATATATTGGACAGTAGCCAATAGCAGTGGCTCAGGTGTAAACACTCCCCTTTACATGAGTAAATCCCGCCTCTCTATCCTGGAGATAATTGGGAAGGAATATATTAATCTCCAGGGATAGAGGTAAATCGACATTTTATTCATATGCAGAAAGATAAGTCCTGCGCTCACTCCCATCACTGGGTGGCTGCAAATGACTACAGTACACATCAGCCCAATACATAGTAAAAACCAAAGAAAAACAAGTTACCTGCGCTCTTTCCTTAATCCCTATGTATTATTAAACAAATTGAGGTTTTTTAGTTACCTCCAATGGCCATGAGAGGATGAGCCCACCTGCCAACGTCAAGGCAGACCCCCCTAGGTGGGTCCTAACTCTAACCATTCACCTTGCTTCCTTGAGCCTCTGGCAAAAATCTCTACTGAGACAGAAAGGGGTATTTTTTATATACACCCTTATACATTATTAACCCTTAATAGGGAACACATGCGATGGGCGGCTGCATTGTAACAAGGCTGAGTAATACAAAAAATGGATACAAATGCAGAAAGATAAGTCCTGCGCTCACTCCCATCACTGGGTGGCTTCAAATGACTACAGTACACAGTGTATCTTCTGAAACACACGAACAGGGGCATACGGACAGGCAATTATACGAAAAAGGGTCAAACAGAAGAACCAGCAATCTCAGTCTATACAGATGGATCTGTCACAAGTATCATACTGGAGTTTCTGCAGCGCACCTAGAGCTGACATTGTATTCCACATGCAGGGATTGATAAGGCCACAAAAACTTAACATTTAGTCATGGATAAATGAAGCAAATCACAATTAGCGTTATTCCCTATAGTGAGAGCTGCCAGGAATTCCAAGTGAATTTCTTCAATATTCACCATGTTGTGTGCTATCAGTGGTAAATGAGAAAATTAAGCCTGTTGCTATTTATTACTTTAACACTTATATTTTATAATAATGCAAAAGTTTTCTTTGCCTTGTTATCCCCTTAAATAGGGACTGTCACTTCCCAGAATTTCAAATATTATGTTTTCTTATTCATATGTTTAACTAATATGTATTTTGAGGTGTAAAAATCCAATTTATAAAGCCACACCTCTTTATCCTATTACTGGGTGTCTGTCTCCATCTTGGCTAACTGGTTAATTATGGGACCTAGTGAACAAGATTTTATTCTAAATGGATAAGGGAGCTCCTTGGATTAAGGGAGTTTCTTGGGGTCAAACATGTTCTTTTTTATTTTTCTTAATGTGTTTTGCCATCTCAACTTCACTGAAGCATTACTTTCCATGGTGGCGACAATACATTGTATGCCATTAGAGAATCTTTTTTTAAATCTGAGACACATCTACTGAATGGATAATAGAATGTCTATCCAGCCATATACTATTTTATTGTTGATGCAGTCCGGATATAACACCAGGAAAATGAAATTTTACCCTCACAATATCAGACGGCAAATGTAACTAATTGCTGTGCAGCATTGTTTTTGTCCCATATTTTCCATGAACTTTCAGAACTTTGCCAATACCAAGGGGGCTTTGGCCCCCATATATTACTCCACTTCCTAAATTAACGGTCTAGTCCTCCTTACTAGGTTACTTTTGTTTATGGTGCATTTTCCGACATTTTGAAGTCAGAAAATACAGCATTTTCAGACAATTATTTATCTATTTGAATATCTGTGTACCTGAAAAAAATGTAGTCTGGCGTGATTTGAGGCATTGCGTTCTTCTACGAAGAAACGAATGATGAATAGGGTAGATCCAATAATTCACATAGCTATATGCAAACCATTGAAAAAGACCCCATTCATTGCCTACCTCAAAGCTGCAAAGTAGGGGGTAACCCAGAGAAAATACACAGAAAAGGAGACCCTTGAAACAAGGGGATCCTGAGAAGCAACTTTGGACACGGAAAAGGCACTTGAATGCCCGGTAACAGGAAAGAGAGAGAGAGTAATAGGAGAATGAACAGGTGAGAGATAATGAATCATAACCTGTACCCCCAACTTGCTTGATATATCATACTAGTACAAAATAATAGTAAAACTAGATGAATAGCCCCGCACGAGGGCTATAGAGCCAGATAAAGAGCTAGTGATTACACACAATGTATTATTTTTCTTATGTTTGTCTCACACCTTTAGGTAGCACTTTATAGTTTTTTATTAGGTGACTTTTCGGTTTGCCAACGGTAGCAGGCATTTAGTGTGTTTGCCCTAGTTAAGGTGGTTGTATCCACATATTATACTAGGCAGCTATTGGAGAGATATTTTTGGGGGTTCTCTTGTTTGTTACTCCTCTATAGCCCTCGTGCGGGGCTATTCATCTAGTTTTACTATTATTTTGTACTAGTATGATATATCAAGCAAGTTGGGGGTACAGGTTATGATTCATTATCTCTCACCTGTTCATTCTCCTATTACTCTCTCTCTCTTTCCTGTTACCGGGCATTCAAGTGCCTTTTCCGTGTCCAAAGTTGCTTCTCAGGATCCCCTTGTTTCAAGGGTCTCCTATTGCGTTCTTCTAACCCATTGTTGAAACCTTATAGATACTCTATTTATATTGTGATATTTTAAAGTGGTGATTAATAAATTATTTGTGGTTTTATTATTTTTATATTTTCTTCCCCAGCAGTTTTGTGTGGGGTGGCAATATTTTCTTGTTTTAAATGTTTTACTTATTTCTTTGATAAGCTTTACATTTTAGGAAATTGATTACATATTTCCATATTTGTGATTATTTATGTACTCTCTTTCTTTCTAATTGCAGTATGCTTTTAGTGTGATATTTGATACTACCCCTTTGTCTGGAGAAGATGATGTCCTTCAGTTCCTGGTCACTGCACAAAGGTATGTAAATGTTTATTTCACTTAAAGCCTACTTGATAATTGCTATTTTAGCACAATTTTAGTCTCAAACATATTCACAAGGTTGTATATAATGTGTTGACCAAATGTTTAATTTAGTTAACTTTTTTGTGTTTAAAATAAATATTGATGTCTGCAAAGAAAACATCTCCAAATAGTGCCAATTATTAAAGGAAATTTTTACCCATCTATATATTTAATTACAATAATGTGTCATTACGTTTAGCTGTTTATTCATTAAAAAGTGAATGCTAAAACAGGTGGGACAGTCACCAATTTAGACAAAAAAAATTTTTTTGCCTACATCAGGGGGACCCAATAGGTAGAACCCCAGATGTTTTAAAACTACAGCACCCATGATGCTTTGTCATTCTAAAGGCATTCTAAAAACATGAAAAGCATCATGGGAGTTGTAGTTCTACCACATCTGGGGATCTACTTTTTTGGCACCCCTGGCCTACGTTTTGCATTTTAGTTTACTCCATTTCTCTGCTTAGTAAAATGCACCAATTTTTACTTGGCTCTTGTATAAAGCTGCAATTGAGCTACATGTCATGTGATCCTCAGTTTAAATTTGGTAAGCAAAATGATCTGAGAACTGCAATTCTTTAACAACTCTTATATTTAAATGTTTGCTCCAAACTTGACCCTATTACACATGTACAAATAATAAACCTAAATAAAAAAAAAAAAATAACATGACGTTATTTGGACCACACGACTAAACAGGTAATGCTGATGTCCATTCCTCAGACTTACACTGAGTTTATTATTATTAGTTACAATATGAACTCCCTGCACTTTCTAATATTTATCACTTTGAGGAAGTACACAGATTAACTTTAGGCAGAATTATGGGTTGCTACTAGAAAGGTGGAAATGCATAGTCAAAGTTTATCACTTAGAACATGGGCTTCTTGCATCTGCTAGATCATTGTGAGTATAATTTTGTCTTTGTTTTGAATAGTTAAGTTTTGCTACGGTAGGTTTTAGGCCTAGCTGTAGACATTAGGTCTAGATTCTATTAGATAGCTTATGTGTTGTAATTGGATAGCACCCACAGGCTAATGGAAGTATAACCATGACTCCGGTATGTAGTAGTTATAATACCTATACTGACCATGTAGCCCCTTCACTACTGAGCAATTTATGATTGTAAAAAAAATATTAGCGTAATGTTTATATGAAAGGGATGAATAGCTAGTATATAAACATGTCAAAACAGAAGTTTTGTGTATATATTGCTTGGCAGATAAATGTAAAAAATTAAATAGTGTAAATTTGCACAATCTTTATTTTTAATTTATTCGTTCAGTCTTTATAAAAATATTTGGGAAATAAAAAGCTTTAGACAGTTTAAAGTATCCTTTATGTTACAATATTTAACACAGGGTTTGAAATGTTAATATATATAATGTTCCTCATATACAGTAGATGTGACAAAATAGATCATTAGAAATAGTCCGATACCTTGCTTATTGGTATTTGTAAGAATCCTGAAGACATTATTAGCTTACTAAAAATGGCAAGAGATTGTAGAAAAAAATATTACTTTTGCGCATGATGCCCACATACAGAAACATGCAGTAAAATCATATTTCTAAAATAAAGGTATTTAAAACAATCATAATCTGTATCACTCTCATGACTAATGTAATGCTAACAGTGAAATGGTAGAGTCCCTTCACTCCTCCCTCACTGTAGGAATGGTATGACCTATTGAATTCCTTTACATTTTGAAAGCATGGGGCGGGCAGACATTTTCAGCAAAATTAAAGGCATTATTTTAGTGGCTAGTGGCTTCTGGCAAAAAAAACCCAAATTTGTTCCTCTACAAGCTGGTAATCATAACTAGACTATAAATGAGGGTGGGTGAGGTTTTATGAACTAGAGTTCACTCTTCTACGAAATTGAGGAAAATAAGTTTTTGGACTCAATTTAAGCAGTGCAATTGTTAAAAGGTGTTAAAATAATTTAACAGGTGGGATTGAATAGCTCAAGTGACTATACTTTTATTGTCTGCAGTTTTCCTAAAATGACTGAATAAAATCCTTAAGCAGATGTTTTTCCAAAGTTGGATCAATTGAGGAATGGATTATTCTTATCAGCTCCCTCTAAATTAACTCATATTTTCTTGCAAATCGTACTTAGGTAGAGTACATTCCAATACATATTTTTTCAGGAATGTCTCATAAACTGAGAAGAAATGTGATGGTTAAAGTATACTATATATACTATATAATAAGGACACTTTTCAACCAATTGAAGCAGCTAGAGAGAAATGGTTACTTTTATTTTGTGCTATGAAACGGAGTTCTGTAAAATCATCAAAAAGGGTAATCTTAAAAAGTGTATATTTTTATCCAATTGGTATTCCAGTGTGTGTCAAGACTAGTATTAATAAAGCTTTATTATGGCAGTCTTCCAATGAAGATGTGTTATGCAGGCTATTGTACCACACACATTTTTAAAATTCCATCTTTATTGATTAGATATTTATATTTACAGCACTTCTCCTGCTCCATGAATAATGTATACTAACATTGGTCTAATGTGCAATATGGAAATTAGATCTATTGCACATTTTTTCATTAACAAGGGAGCTATGGTGTAATCTGGAAACAGATCTATGATATGATATATCACAGTATGCTTCCAAGAATATTTATTTCATTAGTGTAAAATAGCAGGTCATCTCAATGAAAGACGGATGGAAAGTAATGTCATGTTGAGGTAACTAGCCTTCATATTAAAAAAAAAAATCTCTAATTGAAAACGTAACTCGTACATATTTTAACTTCAGTGCATTTTCCAAGTAGCATCAATGTAAAATATGAGTAACATGCAAATCAGTAACATGCTAAAGCTGTTAACATGAGAAGACAGCAAGTCTGTAGGTGTATCTGGGGACCGTAGTAAAATAATGTGTGGAATAGTATTGGTGCACATTTACTAGTTGATCTCTTATGTGCCATACAAACTGGCTCATCTTAAAAAAGGCTGACTTACAAGCATAACCCATTCTTTTAACTAAATACATTGGGTGGATTAATTTATACAAATATATACTTTTATAGGGTTACTCCAAGAACCATGACCACTACCACAGAGATTAACCTGTTTGCTGCCTGAGATGTAACTTAACCTCCGGCATTGTCATTATCCAGCCAAGAACAAAGTTCCAGGCTGGCTAATGACAATTCTGTGCAAAATTGACATCTGACTGCTGTGTGTGCTGGTGTGAGACAGCCAATGGCAGCACCCCCCAACCCCCACCTTCTGTGGCGGTCTATCTTTCCCTCAGTCTTTCCTCCCTAATGTCAAATGTCAAAGAAGGATTGGGCTGAATGAGAACTTGGCCTTGGTGAGAGATAGAAAGATACGTTTTAGCTTTTCTAAAAAAAACAATTGTTGGCATTTCAGGTTGCAGACCAACAAAGAAAAGGCTTACTACAACCAAAGCCAGTGTTTTATGAAAACACTGGCATTTGGTTGGGGTAACCCGCTAAGAACCATTTATGGATTTGGGACTGCTAAAATTTTAGTCTCCAGATACCCAATTTTGCAAATGTTTACTTTTAGAACAATAATCTACTTACTCCATGCAATAATTGCACTATAAAATCCAAGCAATTTCTGAAATCATAGACATTTGAGACATTTCTACAAGCAGAACTTATAAATTAATCTATTTTGAGGCATTTTTCTTTAGAAACATTAGTTGTGGAGAAGTGATGTTAAGCAAAACTGTGGGAAAAAAAAGGGCTTTTTAAATTTCCCCCCCTGATTTTCTCAATATTTTCTTCACTCGTCATATAGTGTTATATATAAAAAGCATGGTGCCAGAAGAGAACACGTGACCACATGACTAAGTAAATAAAATTGTCATATGCTTTATTACTTGGCATGCTCACCTTAAGGGGTTAAACCTTTCTTGTTCATTTTAATACCAAAGTCTGTGTTCCAGCACCAAATCTCCCTCTCTGCCCTTCCATTTTATCAAAATCAGGAAACTGCAAGCTCTTGCAGAATTGGCAGTGGCGCCACTTGGCTGAGATTGGTCAGTGGACGCTATCAGCCAATCAGTGGATCCCCATTCATAAAACTGTTTGAAAAGACATGCACTTTTTTAGCTGCAATTTTTTTTATTAGTAAGACATCTAAAAATTCCTTATATGTCAGAACAGCCAATGACCACACCCCCTGTCACACTCCTAAAATAAGTGACCCTTTTTGTTCATTTAAGATGTTGGGAGGTATATAAATATACAGTTTTACAGCCATAAAAATTAAAAATGGTAAATAGGAGGTAATCCAAGCACAAACCTGGTGATAAAATCAAACATCAAAGGAACACTATAGTGACCTAAATTACTTTAGCTAAATAAAGCAGTTTTAGTGTATTTATCATTCCCCTGCAATTTCACTGCTCAATTCACTGTCATTTAGGAGTTAAATCACTTTGTTTCTGTTTATGCAGCCCTAGCCACACCTCCCCTGGCTATGATTGACAGAGCCTGCATGAAAAAAAAAAAACTGGTTTCACTTTCAAACAGATGTAATTCATCTTAAATAATGGTATCTCAATCTCTAAATTGAACTTTAATCACATACATTAGTCTCTTGCAGGGTCTAGCAAGCTATTAACATAGCAGGGGATAAGAAAATCTCAATTAAACAGAACTTGCAATAAAGGAAGCCTAAATAGGGCTCTCTTTACAGGAAGTGTTTATGGAAGGCTGTGCAAGTCACATGCAGGGAGGTGTGACTAGGGTTCATAAACAAAGGGATTTAACTCCTAAATGGCAGAGGATTGAGCAGTGAGGCTGCAGGGGCATGTTCTATACACCAAAACTGCTTCATTAAGCTGAAGTTGTTCGGGTGACTATAGTGTCCCTTTAATTATATAGTAAACCCCACTTTGGGGAATATAGAAATGTCTATAGAAACTCTTTCATATTAATATTGTGATCTGTAATGGTCTTGTGATCTGTAATGGTATTCCTTTGTAGAGTGAGTGTCGGTGTGTGTGCATAGCATATAAACAGAATTAGTCTTGCTTCCTTCTACTTAGCAAATGTAATTTTTGGAATTCTTCTGGGCCACCAGCAACCTCTGCGCAATCACTAACTTTAGGTATTTGGCATAAGGTGAGAGATCATCACCTTAGCCATAATTCCTAAGTCTAGAATGGCTGTTGAAATGCACATTGCTGAAATAATATGTACAGAAATAATATGGAAACATGTCAAACATGCGTATTGGAAATGCCAAGTGCAATAGAAGTAAGAACAGAAAGGCATTACATGTGACTGAGGATATGGTATGCCCAATGTTACATAACAATGGGCAAATTACTCCATGAACATCTAACTGGAAGTTGGCATGTAGCAATCATTTCAAAATAATTTTCAACTACCTGATATCCTACAAACAGTTCCTCCTCAGTTATTCACCTTCATGAGTAATGCAACCTAGGTCAGTATAAGAAGTAGCACATACCCCAACAGCATTTTCCTGTCCACAGTAAATTAAATGTTGTGTGGTGATCTGAACGCACTTACTCATGCTTGGGCATCTTGAGATAAATGCAATATTAGTGAGTGTGTGTGACAATAGAAGCCTCACAGTATGCGTGTGCTTTTTTCCCCCAAAGAGCAATACACACCCTTTGCCTATGGAGCAAAATGTATTTACATGGCATTCTGTAGCTATGCCAGGACAGCCTAACATAAAATCTTATTTAAAAATATATATCTGGTTTTAAAAAATGCACAACCCATAAACAATTTTTTATCTATTGTGTTGTGCAAAAATGTGACAATGTATTATTATTATTTTTTTTAACTAGTCGGCTTTTATGTAAAAATAAAACAGACGATTCTGCAATTATTCAGATATTGTGTGGGCATACATAAAGGGAGACTATAGTCACCAAAACAACTTTAGCTTCACAAAGCAGTTTTTGTGTATAGATCATGCCTCTGAAGTATCAATGCTCAGTTATCTGCCATTTAGGAATTAAATCACTTTTGTTACTGTTTATCCTGCCCTAATCACACCCCCTCTGGCTGTGACTCACACAGCCGACATGAAAACAAAATGCTTTTACTTTCAATCAGATGTTAACTTACTTTAAAAGCTTTTATCTCCTGCTCTGTAAATGGAACTTTAACAGTGAAGGAGATAAGAAATTGTACATCAAACAGACGGTGTAATAAAGGAAGTATAAACATTAGATAAATCTTTACAGGAAGTGCTTAGGAAGACTGTGCAAGTCACATGCAGGGAGGTGTGTCTGTCTGTATCAACAAAGTTATTTAACTTCTTAATGGCAGAGAAGTGAGCAGTGAGACAGCAGATTCATGATCTATACACCAAAGCAGCTTCATTAACCTAAAGTTGTTTTGGTGACTATAGTGTCCCTTTAATATTTTGGAAGCTCTTTAATGACATTTCATAGCTGTTTATGTATAGATGTTTTATGATTTTTTTTTCTTTTCTCTCACAGCGGAAATATTGAGCGAGCTGAATCTTTGCACGATAACACCCTAAATCTGACTGTGAGTCTGATGCATGAAGTGGACACATCAATTACAGGGTAAATGACTAATTTGGAGCTAGAGGAAGAGTACAGTCCTTAACGCAGTGGAAAATCACATTCTTCTGTTGTTTTAAAAACTAGTTTTCCATTCAAGAGTTTTAATCTGATCTTCGTTTCCCAGGCTGTAAAAACAGGATAAATTGCTGTTATCTTGTATTGTCTGTCACCATATTTTTCCTATAATACATAAAAGATACTATAAATGATAGTTATGGTATTCTACGCTACAGCTAAAATTATTTTTAGATAATTTCGCCTTTCAGTAAAAAAACATTTTAATGAAAAATATACTGTCATCACTCAATGACATCAAACACTAGGTTAATATATTTAACAAAGTCCTCAAAGCTAATGTCAAAATAAGCACCACAACAACTTTTTTTAACATTTAGTTTGGAAATTATACCAAATATATATATATATATATATATATGTGTGTGTGTGTATATTGTATCAGAGCAATGAATAGAGCTTCAAAAATGTTGTGCTCACTTGTACCTTGTTTTTTGCTCTCCCCAAGTTAAAAAGTAATCCAGACGTAGACCCATTGCTCACGGAGCCTAGAGGGTACCAGCTATATCTCACAATGTGTTAGACAATGTCTAACAAGGCTGAAACGATCGTCTGGGGTTGCTGTGTCTCTTATTCAGAGAGAGCTGACCTGCATTTCAGACCTGGACTGCCCTTTTGCGTGGGATCAGTCTGATATGCAAATGGCCCTGATTCTTTTTGTAATGGCACAAAATGAGCTAAAACTAGCTTATGATCTGTGCGGGGACCCACTGATTGCAGGCTATTCGAGTTGTTGTCCATTCTTTGTACTCTTTTGCACCTTGTTTTTTGCACAACCATAAAAACCTATTTTCACCAAATATGATTTGAAGGTTATGCAAAGAAGGATTAAGATCCCACAGTGCCTTACACAGATTACCAGAGTGTCCCGCTTCATTCTTCACAGTAGTACTAATGGCTGGGTCCTTGATACTGAGTGTTTGAAACATTATTATCTGAGAAGTTTAGAAAGCTCAAGTAACTAACTTTTTTTAACAAATATTTTTCAGAGTTGTCTCTCCTTCCTCTTTTGTTTATGGGGAATCAGTAGATGCATCGCAGTTTATTCGGCTTGATGATCTAGAATGCCTCTTCCAGCCTTTGAACTTCACTTTTCAGGTATGAAAGTTTGGCTTTCATTCGTGTTTTTTTAATATTATTTTTGCATGAGGCTAACTTTGATCGCTTGTTCTTGTGACCATGTGATTGAAATTAAATGCTCATTTCTCCATCTGTTCATTAAATGAGCACTGCAAGCACTAGAACCACTACAGTCTAGTTGCATTGATCTCATCCACTTCGCTCCAGTAAGAGAAGGTAGATTGCTATATGGAGCAAAGCAGGACCTTGCAGAACTGCACTTATTGGCTCAGAGCCTCAGCTTCACGCTCGATCCTGCACTGGCCAGGCTTTAATCTACAGAGACATCCAGCTTCTCCGGTTGTAGAAGACTAGATGCAGGTTCCCAGGGGGACCCAGGTAAGTTGACAAACTGTGCTTAAATAGGCTGTAGTGGTTATAATGCTCGGAGTATTCCTTTACTGAAAATTAATGGTAGTTAACTCTAGATGTATCCAGTTTAATAACATCCCCAGTTTGTAAACGTCCTTGCCTAATGGCTTGATTCAATTAATTCCAGTAAAATCCTTAAAATAAGAGAATACGGGGTACTATAGTGTTTATTTCCCAACTGTAACAACCACAGGAATTTCTTCCCAGCACTGAAAAAAAATAACTTGTAGCAGTATTAATAGCAATTGCTCACTGCACATTACTAGAAACGTTTAAGAAAGCAAAGTGAATTGTTTTGGGAACTGTCGCGCATCCACAATTCTCACCATTTAGAAATGTATATCCTTGTGAAGTTAAGTGATTTTAAATATATGATCCTAGAGCAATGATCAGTTTAACAACATTGTGCTAGATTGTTAAAGATAATTCTTGTATATTATGCATTGTTTTTTTGTTTGTTTTTTTTGTTTGTTTGTTTGGTTTTTTTGTTATAGGCTTCACAAAATAGTGTAATAGTTTTCCTGAACTTTTTTTTTTTCTTAAAAGTCAGTGTTTACATTGAAAAGGCTGCAGGGACAGTCATTGGTTTAGTGATTTCTACCAATTGTCCCAAGTCACCAAATTAATTTGTCTTGTAACATGTCCACATTATTATTTGATACTGCTTGTAGGGGTTTACAACTGGAAAGGGTCTGGAGTGATTTTCCAACTATTAATGTGTACTGGACATTTCTATTTTTGAATTCTGAATTGAATGGTTGCAGAGCCAGAGTTTTTGCACCTTCAATGAGTTAGTACATATATATTAGTGGGTGCTGGTGACCCTTATTTTTGTACATCCTTTTTCAGAGGAGGGGGATATTCTTATAGATTACTGGTTCCCAAGACCTTAGCCCAATAATAAGAGGACCGTGTATGCCCAGTCCTCTTGTCTATATAATTAGTAGTTGTGCAAAACCCTTCCACCAGTTTCCTGGTCCTACATGGTTAATCTATACATTACCAGTGGCAAATGTTCTCAAAACTCCTAGATACCTGATTTTACGAATTTCACTGCACACTTGAAAAAAAAAATATTTACCTATCTTACATCTTAAATATTTGAGACAGTATATTAATAAATAAATAAATACATAAATACCAAAGGACAAAAAAAAACCAACAAATGACTAAATAATATTTTTTTACTTACCTGTATATGTGCTACTTAAAAGTCTTGTAGTTTATTTCTATTGAAACAAAAATAATAGTACCAAAACAAGTCACAATACATACATGAATAATATGAGAATTGTAATTAAAACCCTGCTGTCTGCTGTCTTGAAGTGAATTTACTTCACAATGATTCACAAGACATGCAAAGCAAAATTGTCAGTGTTCCCCCTAGGCAAGTCTCCCTCCCACAAGGAATGAGACACATATTCTGTTTGCTGTTATAATTAACTACTTTTGCTGCTTTGCTGTTTGCTGTTATAATTTTATAACTTTTGCTGTTTGTTTGAATGATGGGCAAACTTTGCACTCATGTTAGGAAAAAAACTATGCTGGAAGTGGTGATTTATGGTTTAAAAGCAGCCCATGCAAGCTATACTAGATATAAAAGAGAGGTTTTTCTGATTCCTATATGTAACTTATTTAACCCCTTAAGGACACATGCCATGTGTGACATGTCATGATTCCCTTTTATTCCAGAAGTTTGGTCATTAAGGGGTTAATAAAATAAGATAAGACGTTATTTCCGACAACTAGTAAATCAACCTGTATGTACCTCATGAAGATCGCTTATGGAAACACCAGAGGAATTTAAATTTGTCAATGTTGGCCTACTGTACAGTCACGGAAGTATGGACATAGGGAGATCTATTAAACATTTTTGTTTTCAGAAATTACGTTAATATTAGCAAGTAGATATATACTTCCTGCTTTATTCTTTTCCTCCTTATTCCCTTGTGTCTTTTTCAGGAGTTATGAGGTACTGATATATAGCATTCTGTCCACTTCACACGAGTAACATATTTTATTCTTTGATACCCTAGTACAGTAACCTTTGTAGACTCTCTGCTAACATGGATCGACAGACTACTAAAGTGAAAAGATAGCATTGGGGATTATACTGTATAAGGCAGCTTCTAGTCTGATTCTACAATAAATCTTTTTTTTACAAAAATAAAAAATGCGTTTCATGCATAGGTTGCTGTGAATGAATATGCCAAAAATATGCAAGATGAGCAATTTTGTGGAAAAGCAACCTTATGATTAGTTGAAACCACATGAAGTTATTACATGATGACTCACATGTATTCCTTAATAGGCTACTGTGTTATATATTAAAGGGACACTCTAAGCACTAAAACAACTTACGCACAATTAAGTAGTTTTGGTGTATAGATCATATTCCTCCAGTCTCACTGCTTAAGTATATGCCATTTAGGCAGAGCCATATTAAGGTTGCCCAGGACACTAGCCAGAATGCCAGAGTGGGATCCCATCCTAGGGCCCTAGGCAGTGCTTTGCGAGTATTATTATTATTATTATTATTATTATTATTATTATGATATTTATAGAGCGCCGTCAAATTCTGCAGCGCTTTACAATGGGTGGACAAACAGACATGTAGTTGTAACCAGACAAGTTTGACACACAGGTACAGAGGGGTTGAGGGCCCTGCTCAATGAGCTTACATGCTAGATGGAGTGGGGTAAAATGACACAAAAGGTAAGGATAGTATTAGACTAGTGACAGTTGCAGAAGAGGAATCAGTTGGGAGCTATTAACAGTTTAATTTTATGAAGAAGTGGGTTTTTAACAATTTTTGAAGGAGTGGAGACTGGGTGAGCATGTAATGGAGGAAGGAAGCGAGTTCCACAGGAACGGTGCAGCCCTCGAGAAATCTTGAAGGCGAGCATCAGAGGTGGGAGTACGGACAGAAGTAAGTCTTCAGCAGATCGTAAGGGCCTAGACGGGACATACTTGTGTATAAGGGTGGATAGATAGGTGGGAGCAGCATTATGTAGAGATTTGAAAGCAAGAACCAGAATTTTAAATTGAGCTCTATATTTTATAGGAAGCCAATGTAGGGACTGACAGAAGGGTGAGGCATGGGAGGTGCGGGTGGACAGGAAAATGAGCCTCGCCGCCGCATTCATGGACTGTAACGGCGCAAGTTGGGAGCACGTAAGACCACTGAGAAGCGGATTACAGTAGTCAAGGCGAGAAAAGACAGTGGAAGGGACCAACACCTTAGTCGCATCTGGCGTTAAGTAGGGGCGGATGCGCGCAATGTTTTTGAGATGGAAATGACAGGATTTGGCGATAGATTGAACATGAGGCTTGAAGGAGAGGTCAGAGTCAAAGAGAACACCTAGGCAGCGAGCCTGCGTGGTGGAGCTGATGGTAGCACCGTTGACTTGGAGGGAGACAGACACAGGAGTAACAACACTTGAGGGAGGAAAGACCAGAATTTCAGTTTTGGTCAAGTTTAGTTTAAGGAAGTGGGCAGCCATCCAGTTAGAAACAGCAGAGAGGCAGTCAGAGACACTAGTCAAGAGGGACGGGGAGAGATCAGTAGAGGACAGGTAGATTTGCGCGTCATCTGCATAGAAATGATATTGGAAGCCAAAGGAGCTAATGAGTTTACCAAGGGAGGCAGTATAGATGGAGAAAAGTAGGGGACCAAGGACTGAACCTTGGGGGCACCAACAGAGAGGAGTTGGGGAGAAGAAGCAGATCCAGAGAAAGTATTGCGTGTGTGTAGTGGCTGAGAATTGTGAGTGGCTAAGAGCTATGGAATGGAGGCTGGGTGTGCATGAATGTGCTGGTAGAGTTTTGTGTTTGTGGTGGTTTAATTTTGTGTGTGGAGAAATGCTTGAAGAAGTGCTTGTGTGTGTGTGTGTGTGTGTTTGGGGAGTGTTTTGTGTGTGGAGAAGTTTTTTCCCTTGTGGTCCAGTGGAGGTCATAAAACATAATATATAATAACATGTATGCATGGCCCACAGAGGGAGCCAACCGCCAGTGGTAATACAGCACACAACAAAATTAGCAGAAGCTTTGACATTGAATGCTAAAAGTAAAGACACAGTAGCGCTTGCTCCAAACACGTGAAACATTCCCACCACAGAGACCAATGAAACAGAAAAAAAAACAACAACAATGCAATATACACAAACTTGAACAAGGCAAAAAAAAATAGACAAAACCTCATGTGCAGTCTAAACTCTTGCTAATGTAATCATCAAGTGAGGTTAGAGGAAGGACCACTTGTTATCATTTCACAGTTAGGAGAGGTTCACAGTCCCCTCTTCTTGACTGGTGTTCTGTATCTAGATGGACCTTTACAGCTTAGTTTTGGAGATTGTTGTGTTTTTAATGTTTTGGAATGCTAGTACATCCTCAGTAATTATCGCTACTGATTTTCAGATTCCAGTTAACTTTTGTATCAATGGAAGAAAAGACAGGGTTTTACAGGGAAAACACCCTATACTATTAACAGAAGTTAACATATTCTGTATTAGTTCTAGGCACACATGGTACCATGCTAGTATTATCAGTAAGTGGACTGTCAAAAAAATGATAAATAAATACTAGTATGATTATTTAAAGTACTGCAAAGGGACTCTTTGCATGCTTACATTCATGTTTGCATTTGTTTCATTACAGGTTTACAATTCTGGACCAAGCACATTGCCTGGATCATTCGTTAATATCTGGTTTCCAAATACTCTTCCATCCAATGGAGCTGAAATATTCCATATACAAGATGTTGTGGTAAGTGTCTGATAACTAATAATTTAATGTTTCACATATTGCATTGTATATAACCAGCCAGTAACCAGTAATGTAAGGGCTTAGAAATATTTGTCTTGGCATTTTACTGGTTGTATTACTTCTAGCAGGCATTGAGAGTAATATTGGAGCACAGTGTTTTCTAGCACAGTCCAAAAACTGCAGTGGAGGTGGAGGTCTCAGTCGTGTTGTTGTTTTAGCAGTCTATAATATATTGCAGTATATGTTTTAAAGATTCACAGAAAGTGATGAATGGCTGTGAGAAATCAGACTGTGCAAGGAAACGTACACTGTACAAAAAAGGTTCTAAAAACACTATTTTTATTTATATTTATTTAAGTTGTACATCTATAGGAATATGTGATTCATTGTACACAAAGGGTAATGTCCTAGAGCCCCCTGTTCCATGAACAACAATGATTGTAGTGAAAGGCCAAATGCGAGCGATGTTTATTTACAACATTAGGGCATCACATAACGTTCAACTGACTGGCCATAGTAGAAATATAGTTTAGCCTGGGTGTTGATGCTGACTGATTAACTACACTTCTCAGACCACAAGAGGATGTATCTCAAACCTTATCCTCCACAACATCGGCACAAGCAGAGGCAAAATAACTACCAGGGATATCTTTGGCATCCTACCAAGGAACTGTGGCTGGGCGCAACAGTCCAGCCAGTGCCTTCTTCTCTGCCCTAATGAGCCACAAACAGTAGAGGGAAGGTTAAGACACTCCTGCCCATTAGGACTAATTAACCAAAACAAACCGACAAGCTCAAAGTTTAGGAGTAAACTAATATACTAGTGATTCCCAGGGCACGTTTGATTAAACAAACTGGTTGTAACGGATCGCCTGGCACCCCGACTGGGTACCTCCGTTAAAGGATGCTCCTAGCGTTTTCTGAGGACTCCAAGCACTCTGGCAGACACCACAATCACCGAATCTGAGAAGCATATAAATCTTCTCAAGCCTCTGAATGCTGTAGACAGTTGAATAGGAACCATTTGAATAGGTTTGCACTCCTAGCAGTCAAACTGAAACAGCATGCAATAAATCCTCCACCAAGAATGAGACGACACTTCACTTTGAGGGTAAAACAGGAACTCTAGATTTATTCACACACTGTCTTATAAAGGATTCTCCCATGCAAGGGAGGGATTTACAATACACCAATCACACAATGGTTACATCCCACAGATTCCCTCCCCTTAGCCTGAGAGGTAATCCAATTATACATACAGTTTAAAACATACTTTTTAACCAACATTCACAATCAATCCATTCAGGGGAACAACATATTAAAAAATGGCATAAATCAGACCAGGGGTTCAGAAGTTAGT
This sequence comes from Pelobates fuscus, assembly GCF_036172605.1. NCBI lineage: Eukaryota > Metazoa > Chordata > Amphibia > Anura > Pelobatidae > Pelobates > Pelobates fuscus. The sequence continues at coordinate 256,170,061 of NC_086320.1, forward strand.
AAAATATCTTTTTGGGCCCTGGCTGGCACATGGCTATCTGGCCCAGACCGGTTTCAGAGTCTTCTATCCTGGAGATAATTGAGAAGTAATTCAATTATCTCCCAGGACAGAGACAAGACTCCATTATGCACATGGTGAGCACAAAGCATTAAAATACTATAAAATACACAAAGTCACATTTTATACATAAAACACAGACATGTCACATATCCCCAGATAGCTGGGATCTGAGCGCACAAAACTACCGAATAGCGCTCAGATCCTATTCACACAGTTCAATTGCCATGGAGCCGAAGTCTTTAACTACACGAATGGGCTCCATGGCATAGCTATCTGGGTTAACACATTCACATAAAGTCGGGTCCATAGTCCAAAGGCAAGAGGCGGGCAAGCAGCCCCCTCCAAGGACACGTGGCGAGGTCGGTTTCGCCACACTGGTCACCAACTACCAAAAATCCCCTAGAAGGGGGGAAGCAAAACCAGCCCCCAGTGCTGCCACCTGCAAGGAAAACAGTACCACAGTGTGTTTATATATAATGTTGGTGTTTTAATTTGTTTATATATAATGTTGGTGTTTGTATTTAGTGTTGACAGTTGAATGTAGAGGTGTATTTGTGTGTAGTGCTGGTGTTTAAATGCTGAGATGTATGCACATATACACATGCATTGCCACATACACTGCCACACACACACTGACACACATATACACACACAGACACAAACACATGCAGACACACAGATAAAAACACTGACACGCATACAGATACATGCACTGACACACATATACAAACACTGACACACATACAGATACACAGTCATACAGATATACTTACTGACTCACATACAGATACAGACACACACAATAACAAACATATGCTGGTCATCTTTTAGCCACCTTCCTGATTTCTAACTTTTTGGTGTGGGAGGGTGGCATCTGCGGACTAGGGCTCTTTGGAATCAGTCCATACCCCTCCTCTCTGTATAGTTCCATGTATGTTAGCTGTATTAACATTGCTCCCAGCACTGGCTGCCAATGTGAGAGAGGTCCCTGAGGACAAATGCCCATCTGGTGGCCCCAAGGTTATCGGCAACCTGATGGTCCCCTCAGTGTGCAGACCCCAGTGCAGCCACACAGTCTGCACCGACAGTAGTTCCATCACTTTTGCAGATCACTCCTAGCCAAGGAGTAACCCCTTTAATTTTGTTTCGTGGTCACTATGGGCCCCTTCCCACAGGCAGTGTATCTACTATTCTTTGTTGTGGTAGACTTACATTTTGAGTCTCCTATAAGTGAAATAAAACTAAGCATAGTAAAGAGAACTAGTAGAGAGAAAAGAAAGGAAGAATGGACTAAGAAGAGGGTGGAGATGACTTCATATATAAGGAATTTAGTGACACTAAAGAAAACATTGTATACAGTGCAGTCACGATGTAGTTATTATGTCCCTTTGCCATCCAATTGAGATGGGGATGCTAGAATCACTGCTGTAGTCTATGCAAAAGCAAAATGACTGCTATTCTGGGAGAAACGTGCTACATGTTGAGTGACTTTGCCTTGGTTTTCATGGAGATTGTTCCTTATATACCATCTTGATGCAGAATAATACATGCTATTGTGCTGACAAATCTCCCTCTATGGGAGACATTTAGCATGGCAAAACAAGTGCTAAACAAGTGCTAATTATTTATAGTGAGGCACAGTAACAGCACAAGGTAAAGTAATGCATATATGCATGGAATAGTGCTTAGTTTTTTTAAAGTTTTAACATCCAAGAGAAAAACCACCCTGTATTATCATATGTTGGATTAAGAATGGAGAAACAACAAAAAATAAAATAAAACACAATTTAACATACTAATAAAAACTACCCACTGTGACACAAGAGGAAAAAATATCTGCTAACAAGAAAAAGGTCAAAGTCAGATCACATATTCTTCCGAAACGTTAAAGAACAACTTCATTGAGTTACGGACTATAGCAGTAAGTTTGTCCATAAAATACATTTCTGCTATTTTACTCTTCATTTCAGCCATAGAAGGAATAGATGAGTTTAACCATGCAGCTGCCAGTGCCACCTAGCTGCCAACGTTATGTTTATTAAATAGTCTCTGTGATCAATGGGGGCATTTCTTAATAGATCTAGATAACAGAAAAACCAAGGGGTCTAATTTGAATGGTCTATGGAAAACGTGAGAGAAACACCTCCACACCCCGATACTCTCACAGTAGGGTGAACCCGAGGGCAATCCCACCACATATGCTTAAACATCCCATTGAGAGTGCAATGTTTCAAGAAGAAATCAGACAGTGTTTTCTTAAACAGGTTTACAGAGGTTATGCTAACTCATGAAGATCTTCCCATATACTTTCGACACCCCCCACTCCACTCCATTAAGCTGTAGTGGTTTTGGTGCTAGGAAATCTCCGTAAAATAACTGTAACATGCATTCACACTAGGTCAGATGTGAAACCTGACATGTTGAATCATGTTGAATCTCATTTTTGAGTTAGTATATACATTTTCTAAACTATTTTCAAAAAAATATATCTAATTTATAACTTCAGAAAGAAACTGTCCTTTCTCCAAATATATATCCAAAATATAATTTATTGATAGTGTATAGGCTAGGAGTAGGCAAACTTCTGCAGTACAGTTGTTGTAGATTCCATATTCCATTTTCCATATGGGTGGCAAAGCATGACGGGAGATTAAGGCTCCAACATCTGGAGTGCCAAAAGTCTGCCTACCCCTGGTATAGGCACTAATGTCTGGAAATGTAAATCACCCAAAAGGTAAATTTAAAGCAGATCTGTCACCCTATACTTGCCTTTCTTCAATCTGTTCCTCCTCTTCTCTCCCTCACTTCTTCTTTTTCATTATTTTTCTCCTAACAGTAGATACCCTTTTGTAGTATGTATTTTATCTCTGCTTGACAAAAGGTGAATCTTTGGTAAGTTTTGTATTTCCCCAGCCGTCACTAGTATTGTCATCACAAGACATTACTCTTGCACATATAGCACTGATGTGGGAAAGAGGGTCCAGCAGCTGCAGATGGTAGCAGTTGCAAGGGACAGCTTCAGGTAAGTAAAATGTACGTCTCCTCTGCACCCCATGGTTACCAAGTACCAAGCGTTGAAATAACTATTTGAGGCCTTTGCAAAATATGCAGAGAGGCCTCAAGGTGACAGAGGAAGTTTAAAGTAATTAATTTACATGTAATTATTGAATTATGAACTAAAAATTAAATTTCCTTTCCTTACAATATTTCATACTATCCATGAAATTAAAGACATGCTAATAGATTAAAAAATTAAAGGTTATTGCAATTATATCCATACATTTTAGTACACCTTATTAAAATGTGTGTACAATGCACAACCACTCATGTAAAAGGGTAAAGTTGCTATATGCAGATAACATTTCTTGTAACCAAGAGTCTGCTGACACCTATATTCATATTCTAGTATTAATTGCTATCCATCTAATCTTATTGATTATTTTAATTGGGTAACTAACATAATAGATCAGGGGGATGCAGTAGACTTTGCTTACCTAGATTTCAGTAATGCTTTTGACACTGTTCCACATAGAAGGCTCACCAATAAACTGCAATCTTTAAGTTTGGATTCCAATTTTGTTGAATGGGTAAGGCAGCGGCAACAGAGGGTTGTAGTCAATGGAGTATATTTGAAGCAAGACCTTCTACCAGTGGGGTACCTCAGGGATCTGTACATGGACCCATTCTCTTTAATATTTATATTACTGATATTGCAGAAGGTCTTGATAGTAAGGTATGTTTTTTGCTGATGATACTAAAACAGGGATGATGTTCCAGGAGGGATAAGTCAAACTGGTTTATGGATTGTAGGATAAAACTTACCAGGAAAGGTTAAAGGATCTTAATAGCTTGGAGAAAAGACGAGACAGAGGGCATATGATAGAAACATATATACCGTATATACTCGAGTATAAGCAGAGTTTTTCAGCACATGTTTTGTGCTGAAAAAACCCAACTCGGCTTATACTCGAGTCAATGTCTGTATTATGGCAATTTACATTGCCATAATACAGACTGGGGGCTGGCAGCGAGCGCTTACCTCTCCTGCAGCTCCTGTCAGCTCCCTTCTCCTCCGCGCCGGTCCGTTCAGCACCTCGGTCAGCTCCCAGTGTAAGTCTCGCGCGAGCCGTGCGGTCATAGTGCGGCTCTCGTGAGACTTACACTGGGACTTGCAGAGGGAGCTGACCAGACCAGCGCGGAGGAGAAGGGAGCTGACAGGAGCTGCAAGAGCGGTAAGTAAATGCTCTCTGCCAGCCCCCCTCCTACACAGCCCATGCCACTGGACCACCAGGGAGTGAGAGCCCCCCTCCCTGTCATGTATCAAGCAGGGAGGGGGGACGAAAAAAAATAAATTATAATAAAATAATATAAAAAAAATAATAATAATAATATTATTTTTTTAAATAATAATTTAAAAAAATAATAATAAAAATGCCCACCCCCCAGCAAGGCTCTGCAACACATACACAAACACACACTGCATCACACACACTTACACTACACTCATATACACACACTGCACTCATATACACACACTGCACTCATACACACACACTGCACTCATACACACACACTGCACTCATACACACAAACTGCACTCATACACACACTGCACTCATACACACACACTGCACTCATACACACGCTGCATTCATATACACACTGCATTCATATACACACACTGCACTCATACACACACACTGCACTCATACACACGCTGCATTCATACACACACGCTGCATTAATACACACACTGCACTCATACACACACACACTGCATTCATACACACGCTGCATTCATACACACGCTGCATTCATACACACACTGCACTCATATACACACACTGTAAATAAATATTCAATTAATATAATTTTTTTAGGATCTAATTTTATTTAGAAATTTACCAGTAGCTGCTGCATTTCCCACCCTAGTCTTATACTCGAGTCAATAAGTTTTCCCATTTTTTGGGGGTAAAATTAGGGGCCTCGGCTTATATTCGGGTCGGCTTATACTCGAGTATATACGGTACATAAAGGGAATCAAAACAGTAAAGAAAGAGACTATATTTAAAAGAAGAAAAACTACCACAACCAGTGGACATAGTCATACATTAGAGGGGCAGAGGTTTAAAAAAAAATTCAGAAAGTAGGACTTTACAGAGAGTGTAGTGGACACATGGAATAGCATTGCAGCTGAGGTGGTAGAGGTTAACACAGTAAAGGAGTTTAAGCATGCGTGGAATAGGCATAAGGCTATCCTAGACTTAAGATAAGGCCCTGGACTAATTAAAGTATTTAGAAAATTGGGCAGACTAGATGGGCCAAATGGTTCTTATCTGCCGTCACATTCTATATTTCTATCATTACAAGTGTCTTCTACTTCTACCTGCATGGGGCATGATCTACTCATTTGTGGTTCTGCCAACATTGTCCTATGCTATGTCAAAGCCATCCAAGACAAACCGTAGGCACAGTTGTTTTTTTTTTTTTACTGGGTATCCACACTTACATGTGCTGCTACAGAAAAAAACTCAATGGACAACTGATGATTTGTTAAGTGATTCATTCTGGCTCCAACTATTCATGGCTGGCAGGCAAGTGATACATATGGGCACTGCTTCAGTGTAAGACCCCTTAGAAATAGTGTTGTAGCCAGGATAATAATTGAACACCACATATATCACACATGACATGCTGGTTAGGGATTTTTGCATTGAAGCATCAACTGCTGCTTAGCACATGGTATAGTTGATATCACGCTTCCCCCCAGCTGAGCCTTATATGGTGGAATTCTTTTGTTTGACTTATATGCTGCCAAACTCGTTCATATATTATTACATTAATGGTTATATAAACTCATAGGAATAAAGTTCTGCCTGAATATGGATGACTCAGTTAAACACACTGTTGGGAATTATGAAAATTACCATTGATTCACTTTCTTTGGGGTAAGTCAGTTTTAGGAATAAGGTGAAACAACTGCCATTTAATCCTGGTTCATACTTTATTAAAGGAGTGTACATTATAAAAAACTGTTTTAAAATCACATTTTGCTGATGAATTTGAAAACTGAATTGAATGAATCAAAATGAATACAAAAAAAACAAAACACAACAGAATGTATAGAACATTGTGTGTCAGGTGTAGACAATAGTACCGATGTGTGACATTGGTATTTTTTTTTGTTTTAGAAATTAGAGTGTGTTTTGGAAAATGTCTTAACACTTGATCAGTTTTGGGAGTCTAGCCAATTTCTTAGATGTCTGTAAGGAATCCAAGTCTATCCGTATTTATAAAAAAAAAGACATGACATGTTTAGGGAATGGGTTGTTAAAAAGACCAGGATTAACCCAATTCATGCCATAAAATTATTTCTGTGCATTTTTAAAAAAAGTAAAGAAAAAAAAAAGTATTCTAACTGTTTTATTTAACTATAGGCCATGACACCAAATAAAAAGTAATGAATACACACACACACACACACACACACACACACAGGGTCAAAGAAAACCCTATAGGAAAGGCAATGCTTTTCTATAAGGAAGGCGTAATGCGTATGGCGCTTGCCGCGCATGTGTATTAGGTCCCCCCCATCGGATGACTTTGGCGCTAAAATCGGTTAAGTGAATAAAGGGTTATTTTACAATGCTGGGAGGAGGCAACGAAGCAGAAAGGCACTTTAGTATTAGGAATACATTGCTGTATTCCTACCACTAAAGTGTTCCTTTAACATATCAACATACTTTCAATGTTTAGACATGCTGTTTCTGTCTTTCCCTTCGTTGCATGCCAGTTTACGGTTTCCTGCTAGATGTACTTAATTACTTTTCTGAAATATGCAATGCTTGTATAGGAACTAGAAGACCAGGATGATCATTCAGCCAGGAGCCTCTGACATTAAACATTGCGATGTAACAACTTAAAGATTATTCAGTGATTTTCCCAAAGAAATCAGATCACATATAATGTAGGCTTATTCCTATTTTCATTTATTTTCATAAACAGAACATAGAAGAAACGGCAAGTTCTGTTTGTTGACCTTCTCGGTTAGAAATTAATACAATCCAGCTAGGATTTATCCTGCTCGTTTTGAAGTTTCATGAAAGTATTGAATTTTAAGTTATCACCGACAAAAGACTTTATTGTGTATTAGCATCTTAATTACAGCTGCAAACTTGTGAATGGACTGCAATACATGTATATAGGTTCAGATTACCAGACATCTGGTTTTACACATTCATGTATTATTAAGGGTCCTTTGTACACATCCAGCTGATTTACTGGGAGACATGCTGTTATTCTAGGATTTTGGCCAAATAGTTCACAGCACAAGGCCCCAAAATATCACCTACAAACCTCTTCCTTCATCCTATCTCTCGTTTTTATAAAGTGTAGCACAGCATTACATGTTCCTGTCTTTTATTATTATTACTATGAGCTGATCTATGAAATAGTTGTGGCAAGGGACAGAAAGAAACCCATGTGTTAATGCAGACAAGAAGCACATATTTTAAATTCCTTTAAATGCTACAGTCTCTATATACCCACATTTCTTCTCCATTCCCTAAACAGTCAGTTGTGGAGAGTGGCAGCAGTTGGAATACATATGGAATAAAATGTTAGGTCATTTAACCCATGACCTATTATTCTATTTTGTTTTGGGATAGTGTTAACAGTGGTTTGGGAAGTTGATTAACAGAGCCTGGAGGGAAAGAGGTTAACAGCGAGTAGAGAGGTTGGCTGACAGGGCCTTGAGGGGAAGAGGTGAACAGTGGGTTGTGATGTAGACTGACAGGGGCTGGAGTGAAATTCATTACTTGCATTACAGGGAGGGAGGGAGAGGAGCATATATGGCGTGGCTGGGGGGGGGGGGGGGGGATATCAAAGAAAGAAGGAAGGAACGGAAGGGGATAAGAATAAGTATACATTAAAGCTATGAAATAAAAAGAAACTAAAGAAAAACAGAAGTTAAAGGGACACTATAGTCACTTATAAAAAACATTAGCTTAATTAAGCAGTTGTGATGTATAGACCATGACTCTAAAGTTTCACTGCTCAATTATCTGCCATTTAGGGTTAATTCACTTTTGTTTCTGTTTATGCAGCCCCTAGTCACACCTTCCCTGGCTGTGACTAACACAGCCTGCATGAAAACAAAATTATTTAATTTTCAATCAGATGTAACTTACCTTAAACTTTTTTTTTATCTCCTTCTCTGTAAATTGAACTTTAATCACATTCAGGAGGCTCCTGCAAAGTCTAGCAAGTTATCAGCAGAGCAGGAGATAAGAAATGCTAAATTAAACAGGATTTGAAATAAAGGAAGTGTAAACATTAGATGCCTCTTTACAGGAAGTGTTTAGGAAGGCTGTGTGGATCTCATGCAGGGAGGTGTGCTAGGGCTGCATAAACAAAGTGATTTAACTCCGAAATGGCATAGAATTAGGCAGGAGACTGCATGGGCATACTCTATACACCAAACCTGCTTCATTAAGCTAAGTTGTTTTGGTGACTATAGTGTTTCTTTAAAGTTGGGACATCGGTGCTGGATTCAGGTAAGTCACTGCAGTGCCAAGAAAACGGATATGTTTTCCTGGTACTAGAGAGTCCCTTTAACTTGTTTAGATGCCTGGAGTGTCTCTCTAATTAATCTGTTGGAGCTATTTTAAAATCTCGGCTTTCTGTACTCTATTTCAATCTACTACTTAAAATAAAATAAAATAGTCAGTGAACCTGCCTTCTGTAAATGTGTGGGGAAGAATGCTCTATTTGAGGTAACTTAGAAAATGTAATCTAGGCATTGTAGTTGAGCAATCACGTATAGGTGAAATTATATACTTTGGATAGTGAAATAGCTAATTTCACCGCGGATGCAGTTCCCATAATGGTGAACTCAAATTTAGATTATTCAAAGATGCTATCCACACCATGATGCTTTCTCATTTTAAAGGCATGCAAAGCATCATGGGAGTTGTAGTTCTATAACATCAGGGGATCCACCTTTTAGTCACCCCAATCTGATCTAACCTAATCTATCTGTCTGTCTCTGTGCCTATCTATCTATATATCTATCTATCTATCCCCGACAACCAATTTACTTCTAAGCTGCAGGTAGTTAAGGAGGTAGTGAGGGACCTGACTTGACCAAGTCTAGGCAAGCACTTACGTAAAAGTAACACAAATAATCTGAATGCACCAGGATCCCTTATGAGTGAGGCTTTAGTTTGAAAATAAAGGGTATCTTTTCATCTATTCCAGATGGTGTTTGTAATGACTCTTTTGGCACAGCTTTAAAAAAAAAAATTTGCATTTAGTTATTAACAAAAGATTGTATTCTCTCTTTTTCACATAACAACACTTCCCTTATCTGAAATGTTATCCCTTTATTTGAGACATGGCGTTTCAGACACATATCCACCCTTGCTGTGGGAACCAGTGAGAATAGTTTAGACTTTGAATTCTTCTTCAATGTTTTCTTCTTCCTCAAAAAAATACAACTTGCGCATTTTACAAAAACATATTCATGATTACAACCACACCGACAGCTGGAATAATTAAACTATTTTGGGTTAATTTGTGAAGTCCAAGAACGTAAGGGTGATTTTTCACAGCCAAAAACTGGCTCCAACTCAGATTAACCCCTTAAGGACACATGACGTGTGTGACATGTCATGATTCCCTTTTACTCCAGAAGTTTGGTCCTTAAGGGGTTAAGTCATGAGTTAAAATAGCGCTCTTATACAACTTGTTGGTCATTGTCCAAACTTTTAAAGTATATTTGTAAGTATGCTCTTTACATAATATTGAAAGGAAATTCACAAAACATTGTGTCTACCAACTTTTTCCTTCAACACACTGGTTTGCAAGATAGTTTCTGTTTACAGCTATAAATCAGGATAAGAATGTGCCGTAAAAATGTTTTGTTTGTCTCTATTTTTTTGACTAGTGGTTCCAAATAGGTAGCTCTCCTGCTGCATCTCTCATGATGCTAAGGGAACTGTAGGCACTTTGTTTTGAATGGGTTTATATGGATAAATATGAAAGTAGCTCAATGAATGGTGCAATGCCCCCCTTCAGGTCAATAAATGGTGCCTTACCCCTCCCCCCCCCATTTGAACTATTCCACTATTTTTATCAGATGGTCATAGAGGGGCCATTGTATTAGTGCACCATGGTGTGTTGCCACGCCTGCAGTCTAAACTCCCAATGCTTTCTCATGGTAAAGCATTGGATTGCCTGAGATTATCAAGCTTGATCATCTCAGCAAAAAAGGTGTGGTGGGATGCCGGAGACCAGTGGTGCAATGGAATAAGGTAAGCAAAACACACAATTTTAATACTGGCTGCATGGGCCTGGTCATGTATAGTGTGAGGAATACACATGTGTATCACTAACGATATAGTGTTCCTTTAAGAATAATTCTGAATGAACCATGAGTGAAGCAATACTGACAGCCATCTGGTAACCTGTTCATCAAAGTGACCCTTCCACAACAAGTTCATCTGAGTAAATATATTATGTATCTAAGCATATAATTAGATCTGTAAAAACAAATATACCAAATCTGACAAAACCACACATTTGGGCAGAGAATTTTTCTTTTTCTTATTGTAGTCTTTATTTCCTCTGCTGTAAGTATAATATATATGAATGACATTTTGTCATTTTTACTGTTCAGTTCTAACTAAGGCAGTAAATTCATAAGGCATAATTTTGATGAATTATATAATTTGTTGCTTTAGTAGCTTCTATCTGCTACGCCCAACTCCATCACCACAATTCTTGAAGGGTCAGTGGGTGTTACATTGTTATAACGGCCACCATCACGTTCCACCCGTCCCTGAAATTGGCCCTGTTTAGGACACTCCCCGCAGCATCACAATCCTCCCCAGCAAAACCAACATACTGGCTTTACTACCAGTACTTCAGCATCAAACTGTTCTATTGTCTCTTTCCTGCATGATAAATGTTTACTGCAAAGTAGCATAGTGACAGAGAGTAGGAGAACTCTAGAAGGATTCACCCACTTTTCCTTGTTACCAAAGAGAAGTTTATACTATGGACTGACAGGTGGACATGCAAATAAAGAGCAATACAATTAAAATACCAATGTTGAGATTATGCTGTACCTGTCATGCCCCAATTTTTATCTATACTTTCTGCTAGAAATTGGAGAATAGAATAGGTATATCTGCCAACTAGTAGTCAAATCTTTGACATATACTCTATGCTGAGGATTTGACTGACAAGGGAGTGCAGACAAGACCTCCTACAGCCGGCCTTCTGATGTCCCAAGAATAGCAACCACAGCACATGTGTTTCTGTGGAATCTTCCTAGCAGATGATGCTAGCGCTGGCTATGAAGTATATGAGTGGAGTGACTTTCAGATGCCTGCATAATGGTAAAGATGCTAGTATGTTGGCATCACACAGGAGGATTATGGGTATATCTCAATATTTTACATTGCGCAGAGGTTGCTGGTGGCCCAGAAGAATTCCAAAAATTACATTTGCTAAGTATAAGGAAGCAAGACTAATTCTGTTTATATGCTATGCACACACACCAACACTCACTCTACAAAGTAAGATCACAAGACCATTACAGATCACAATATTAATATGGAAGAGTTTCTATAGACATTTCTATATTCCCCAAAGTGGGGTTTCCTTTTGACTCAAGGAGAAATCATTGAATCAACTGCAGAACCATGAGCAATGTGTGGAAAAGTCATTATGGTGGACTTTATGGTTCTTTTGTCAACCTAAATTACTATTTGAGTGAGGAAAAAAAGTCCAAGAAAGAATAATAGAGAAAGTAAATCTCCCCTTATTTTAACCTAAGTAGAGCTGGATTATAGTACAAGGGTAACTGAGCTAATTGTATTCAGTTGACATATTTTAGAAAATTGCTTTTCAGTACCAAGATTATGCTTATCTCATATTAGAATCTAGTCCTTAGATGTGCTGTCATTTAAGGTAAAGAGAGAGGATGATATAAGAGATGATTTTCACAGCAATGTTTGTTGATCAGTTGGTTACATGTCTAAAATATTGCTTATCTAAATTCCTAAAGATGTGATGTTTCAGACAGGAACAGACAGGAAGCTTACATATCACTATGCAGATTGCACAAATATTCATTCATTGTGCAAGGTATTTTAATAGGAGGGATTCAATGAAATCTACCTTTTTTAATTTCTTCCTGGAGAACATGAGCAGAACAATGTTACACATTTACGCCTGGATACTATTAGCAGCATGTACTGTGCTTACAAGGAGAATTAAAATACATCTTCCTCTGTTCTCGTCTATTAGGAAATTATTATTCAGTAACTTACAATGCTAAAAGAATACAGCCCTTAATTTATAAGTTTATTAATTCAATTATGTACTGATATTAATTGCTGCTTATATCTTGTTTCAGATACAATGAGGCAACTGTTGCCAGGGACATTAGAGTGTTGGCAGATAAAATATCGTCTGAATGGTTAATTTATATTTCCTGCACCCTCTTAACCCAATTACATTTTTCAATTTCAATTTTTCATTTCCTCAATCCAATTCAAGTATGGGATAAAAAATAAAGAAATAGCAGTGCATTCCATCCAGGAATTTTGGGAACATTCCATCAATCCAGGCGTACTATCCATTGTTCTCCCATGAAATCTACTAACTAAGGGAAAACAATAGATGGCATCTTTGGATTAGTGAGTTACCAACGTAGATCTGTTAACATGTGACACTTAAAGGTAGCAAAGATACAATTGAAATGAAAGCAATGTACCGTATATACTTGAGTATAAGCCGACCCGAATATAAGCTGAGGCCCCCTAATTTTACCCCAAAAAACTAGGAAAACTTATTGACTCGAGTATAAGACTAGGGTGGGAAATGCAGCAGCTACTGGTAAATTTCTAAATAAAATTAGATCCTAAAAAAATTATATTAATTGAATATTTATTTACAGAGTGTGTATATAATGAATGCAGTGTGTGTGTATGAATGCAGTGTGTGTGTATGAGTGCAGTGTGTGTGTATGAGTGCAGTGTGTGTATATGAGTGCAGTGTGTGTATATGAGTGCAGTGTGTGTGTGTGTATATGAGTGCAGTGTGTGTGTATGAATACAGTGTGTGTATAAGTGCAGTGTGTATGAATGCTGTGTGTGTGTGTGTGTATGAATGCAGTGTGTGTGTGTGTGTATGAGTGCAGTGTGTGTGTTGCAGAGCCTTGGTGGGTGGTGGGCATTTTTATTATTATTTTTTAAAACCTTATTTTAATAATTTTTTTGTTGTATTATTATTTTTTATTTTATTATTATTATTTTTTTTTTGTCCCCCTTCCCTGATTGATACATGGCAGGGAGGGGGTTCTCACTCCCCGGTGGTCCAGTGGCATTGGCAGTTCAGTGGAGGGGGGCTGGCAGCGAGCTCTTACTTACCTTTTCTGCAGCTCCTGTCAGCTCCCTTCTCCTACGCACCGGTCCGGTCGGCTCCCTCTGCAAGTCCCAGTGTAAGTCTCTATACAGTGTAAGTCTCTCTATGACCCCACGGCTCTCGCGAGACTTACACTGGGACTTGCAGAGGGAGCTGACCGGACCGGCGCGGAGGAGAAGGGAGCTGCCAGGAGCTGCAGGAAAGGTAAGTAAATGCTCTCTGCCAGCCCCCTCCTACACAGCCCCTTGTCTGTATTATGGCAATGTAAATTGCCATAATACAGACATTGACTCGAGCATAAGTCGAGTTGGGGTTTTTCAGCACAAAAAATGTGCTGAAAAACTCGACTTATACTCGAGTATATACGGTAATTACAAATGTTCTAAAGTGTGTTGTTTTAATGATATGGCTTTGCAACATATACATACATTACATCCTCATTGCCTAGAATCTGTATTTCTGATTAGTAAATCTAAAAAAGTATAATTTCTAAACAGAATGTTTAAGCCAAATTAGAGATTGAAACTAACAATATACTGGTTCTGCTTTAGCATAGCAATACTCGGTCCCCGAGAGACCCACTTACTAAGTTTTAAACTGTTATTGAACAGTTTGACAGAGTCTCCTGGCACCATTACCACAACAGCTTGCTGTACTGGCTGTGGTGCTCAGAGTAAACCCTTAATGCAAATCCCAAAAATGTTCTTAAAGTGCGCTTTTAAGTTATTTGCAATTGAGAATAAAATTAAGTTCATGTGTGTACAATAAAGCTATGTGTTTTTGCAGATCATACATTATTTGCACATGCTTTGTTTACATCAATAACTCAAGGGAATGAAATGAATAATGTGTAAATATTGATATTGGGTGAACATTTTAATGCTGCAGCAGAACCATGACTTATATTAGCATTGTTTACCCTTGTATATGAAGACACATTTGAATTATTAGCATTATATTAGCATTGTTTACCCTTGTATATGAAGACACATTTGTAATGTTTTTTTGCTCAGCAATTATCCCCACATTTTGAAAACCATTCTCAAGGACATTTTGCCATGCAGGTGTGTACAAACTCTCACATTAAAATGGCCGGATACACCATGTTCATCACTGATTAAAATGTTTAAATAGCTAATAAAATAAGCATGTTAGAAACAGCATTTTAATTAACAACAATGCAATTGTTATATGTTATGACATTGGGGCATAAAATTAGTCTTATGCCAGATGTTCCAAGGCAGCTGACAGGTGTGATACGAGGATAACAAGCAATGGCTTAAAACTGCCACTTGTAACTACCACCAGTGCAGCTGATGTGGTCTCACCGTGGCCCACAATCTGTGGGGGTCTCATAAAGGGGCCCTCACACTTGGGGCAACCCTCATACTCTAATCAGGTAATCGATAATGTGATGCTGCCCTTTAACAGCATAACCCGGCCCATGTCCAGATTAGCATTGCTGGGCAAAGTAAGTTTAGGTCACTTACTCACAGTTTACAGAGAGAGTCACATGAGTTTGGAGGAGGCACAGAGGGGAGAGGGGGAAGGGAGAGCCCACCCTAGCTCTATATTCCTATCAGGCTCCTCTGACCTGAATTTAGAAAAATTGGGTTTCAATTAATTATTTTTTTAAGGAACACTATAGTGTTAGGAATACAAAACTGTATTCTTAACACGATAGTGTCCCTCTGCGGTATGACCCCGCTTCATTCACTTACCTTATTCAAGTGTTGGGGTTGCTCGGTGCTGGATCCGGAACCTCCTCCCACGACCTCAGTGATAGGGGGGACCTAATACGCATGTGCAGCGACCACACACACGCCTTAGGGCTTCATCGGGTTATTCACTAAAGTAAAAATTGCTGTGAATTGAGACAGGGAAAACATTTTTTCAAGCAATATTCAGACCTACAATGTCTCTCTCCCTTGCACCCCCCTTGGCGCTGGAAGGGTTAAAAACACTTCTGACACTTACCTGAATCCATCCCGATGTCCCTCAGTGCTGGGTCAGGCTCTGCCTCTGCTCCTCCTCCACTAACCTAAGCCAGAGGGGGGGATCTAGGTGCATGTGCAGCGAGTAGACAGCCACTAGAGGTGGAGTTAACCGTGCAAGATAATTATTGCAGTTAATTAATAACTGCAATAATAACAATTGCAGGGCTAAATGGACTGGGACAGTGCACCCAGACATTTCCAATGAGCTGAAGTGGTCTGGGTGTCTATTATGTTCCATTACATTTGAAATTCACTTTGAATTCCTGACAATCATCACAGTAAATAACCATGCAAATACATGCCTGCATATACATCTGTGGCCCAAAAAACGCCTCAGAATTTCTCTTTAAAAGATTTGACGATTATTTTTTTTCTACCGAGAATAACAAAACCAGAATTGAAAAGTTAATACCAGAAATTTTGATCAGGACCAGGCACTGTCCCTCCATTCAGTGTTAAACCATTTTGAGCAGTTTAACACCAAGTAAGGGCCTCTGGCCATCCACAGTATGGCTCCTTCTAGAGATGTGGCTAAGGCAGAGATGACACACTTCCTGTTGTCATACTATTTTATACCGTCAGTTGGAGCTCTGATAGGCTAAAAGCAGTCAGCTGACACTCTCAGCCAATCACAGCTGCCCATTGCTGCTCTTGTTTATAATGAAAACATAAAATTTTTACAAACTGTTTAATGTTTAATGAAATTATGGTACCAGGGAACTTCAGACACTATAGCCAGTTTAATGAGGTGAAGCATACACAGTGCCTACAATGTGCTTGCTGATTAGGTAGTGACTTAATGTTTGGATATTTTAAATAATGGCAAAAAATGCATATTTCTTATATTAGGTGTTTTCTTTTTCTTGTCAAACAGCCGACAAGTACTGACAGGTGAAGTGTATGATCCTATCTGCATCCGCTGAGAGTTCTCACACTGTTGCTATCTCACCTTCCTGCTCTTGCTGTGAGAGGGTTGAATATTGTTCCAAATGGCAGCTGTGTGCAATCACAGTCATGTTATATATATATATATATATATATATATATATATATATATAAACTGAGAGATTTCTGAGTGATGACATATTTTCTAGTAGACGTCTGCTGATATAGCCTTGAAGCATGGCACGGTTCCGGTGTGGAAGTTGAAGTCTCTCAGAACATATAATAGGTACCACAAAGATTGTTTTTATGAGGCTAATCATGTTACATCCCCACAGTGCAAGTACAAAAAAAATTAAATACGCAAGAAGGACCCCTAAAAGGGCAACTTGAGATATGCTTGTGATGCATAACAGTAATTAGTTGAAATTGCACAGTACCTAGCAATATGCTTTCAGAGAGACTTTAACTTCCAGAGCCGGCACCATACTGATGATACCCAGTCAGAATTGCAGTCCATAGCTGGTATCTAGTCAGCGATCCTTTTAGACCATAGCCCATACTTTGGTTTATAAAAAAGCTGTGTCAATTGCTATATGCAAAAATGCAGTATGATATCTGAAACATGATACCTGTCTGTGCTTGTTTGCATTTCAAGTTGTGGAAACATAATTTCTCGAGATTCTATTCCCAAAGTCCTCAAAGTCCAACTTGGCATATGCAAATCATGCATAACAGTAATTATTTATATAAACAATATCAAGTATGATTATTGAGATGATCCTCCAAAAATGCTACCTAGGCAGTAGACTTGAGCTGAAATAGTTGTCAGCACTAAGCCCTATTTAATGCATCTTATGTTCGAGTGCACTGAGATATTAGGAATTGGCAGTCGTGGCATCTCTAGCAATCGTATTTGGGGTTTACCCAGGGGTCTGGAAGTAAATCTTCAGTGTGAGAATAGAAAGTGACTGCAGTGACATATTCAATACGTATATATGGGGCTATTTTAATGTTACCCATTATGTATCTCTTAGATTGTAAGCTTGTTTGAGCAAGGTCTTCTTCACCTCATTTTTTGTCAATATTATGTTTTATTATTGTTGTGTTATAATTGGTCATTTCAATACAATTAGTTAACTTTAGTAGTAGGACTTAGGGTTAGGGCTAGAGGTTGATTGCTAGGGCAGTGTAAGGGTTTGGTGTGCTGTTTACTGTTAGGGCAGTAAACATGCCCTAGATTAGTGTCATTTACAGACTTGTGCAGCAACTATTGCAGGTGCTGCCATTAATCTAGATTGGCATATATTCTCACTCTTAAGTATTTGTATACATTGAATTGTTGCTAGCTATTTAGCTGTATTAATATATATATATATATATATATATATATATATATATATATTGTTTGTGTGTATATATATATATATTGTTTGTGTGTATGTATATATATATATATATATATATATATATATGTATATATATATATATATATATATATATATATATATATATATATATATATATATATATATATAAACAGAAATGAAGAGATGCACTCCAAGGACTTGGTAGATGAAAAAAGGGGTAGTTTATTCCAATAGGTATAGCATTAAAAAATAATACGGTATATCTTTAGTTTTAAGAATATATATATATAGTAACCTAGTAACCTTCATGTCAAGGTATTGTAAGAATTCAGCATCTATCTGAACACGTCATTAATCTCATTAATCTCACTGCATTGAGTCAGATCACTAAAATACTAATCCAGTGAAACATGTAATATCTGATCTGTATTGATCTGACATATTAGATTCCATATCGGTTATTCCCCGTGATGTAGTGAAATAATGTACGCCAGTCACAAATTCCATTTGCAGTACAGGAAATATTATACATTTCATTGGCTAGGTCCAACTGTGTTTACAGTAATTGGAACATGAATCATAACAAAGTCAGAAAGATGTCTGGAAACTTTTCTGTGAAGGCAATTGTAGATCTTCTTTCTTTAAACAATTCTCTCTTTGCGTCTATCAATTAAAGAGAAAGGCAGGGCTGTAAAACACAAAGTTGCAAATTGTTTTCAGTAGGATGTTTTCTTAGGACCAAAGATTTACATCTGTTTATGCATCTGCTTTTCCTGGCACTCGTCTTTCGTATTCCACTTCTCGCGGAAATCTTACTTTAAATGCAGATTTATTGAAAATTATTGTAAAAGTCAGTGTGCATGCTGGTATCCCATAAATACTTGGAAGTGCTCATTGTATAATCTGAAGGCTTGTCTGTCTCTTTAACCTTTTTGTTGGCAATTCAACTTTGCAAAACATGTATTAAGTTCTATTATTTCCATAGGACTGCTACTGCACTAGGTATAACCTGACTGCATCAAACCAATGTATGGTGTTTTGGGTGACGATGCAGCAAGCATGTTTTGGGGCTTTTTATTTAATCCAGAGGATCTTAAACTGTTTTACAGGAACATATACCATGTACATTGCTTTAGTATGGTGAACAGTTCTTAAGATGTAAAATGAGCATAGTTAGATATTTATTGAAATACATTTTACTCACTTTCATTTTCACACCTTCATAAAATTAAATAAAATGTGATGGATAAAGGCTTTTACCAAGACATGGGAACCCTGGGAAAATTACCTTAACAGTTAAAGACCTATAACCAGACCTATAACCCCCCACCCACCACGGGTCCGGGATTACCGGTACCCCGGCCCACGGTTACCCTTTATGTTCGCAAAGTTTAGGTTATTATTGTGCATTTTCTCTTATTTTCTTGTTTGCTTCATGTTACAAAAACAATGATACCTGATAAAGGACAAATGTATGCAACCGAGAGCCACCATTCAGCGGGCTCATGCATAACTCCTTATTTCATTACAATGTGTAACAATAACCAAACAAACCATGGGGCTCTTGCATGAGCCAAACCATAAAAAGTCTTGCTTTGTGTCATTGCAAAATAAAGAATTAACAGAAATTACTCAATTGTGTCAAAGACAAAACACACATTGAAAGCAACATTCAAAATAAAGACATGTCAGCTACATAAAAAATAAAATTAAAAAAATGTGATGGATGTAATGGGATAGGAACTGCTGTGCCTGTCAATAGGGACCCATCATTTATACTCACCAACTTATCCCACAGTGCTCACAATATTAAAAGTTGAATAAAACTGCAAATCATTGACAAAGAAAACACATTCAAAAGAACCAGGAAATAGCATGCAGACCAAATCTTTAATTCTGTTCCTGAGGGTTAGATTCGGTTCCTGGAAGTTAAGAACCACAGATGAAACCACAAATTGTAAAATCCCAATTGTTCACACAGTATAACAATGGTGGAACAGTAGTGCATAGAAACCCATCTAACATCTACCCTCCTTCCCTTAGCTATTGTATCTCCACATGTGTGAACTGTGGTGGTTTGGTGATTAGTCCTTTCAAAGAGAAATATGCAGAAAAATCAGTTCTGTCCAAAAACCTGACAGTTTATAAATCTCAGTGTGTAAGACACAGGTGCAGGAAATGAGTTGAAGGGAATATTGTGTGAGTTTTTGTGAATGAAAACATATAGTGTTACTATTATTATTATAATTATTGTTATTATTATCATTATGCTGGTTATCTTCATGTGCAGAATTTACATATTGCCATGTTCAGAGTTGTAAATAATCTAATGGAATCAATAGTAACAATTGTACTTCCGAGTATCATAATGATTACTGAAAGTTCTGATTTGCAGAAAACTATTCAGTCAACTATTTTAAAAGGCACGTGTAAAGTTGTTTTTACAAGCAACTGCTATTGTTTGGTTTTGTTAAAGTAGCATGAAAAACAGCTTAATTTAGCAAATTTAATTGTTCAAGTTGGTGATTTTCAGGTCAGATGCTCCTGATCCTTACTAACCGTAACAGTATTTACTTAAAAAAAAAAATAATAATAATAGAATATCAAATTTACAGCCAGAGTAGACTTACAGAATTTTTCCAGTATGGTTATTTTGATCATAAGGCCTCAGTTTAATATTTTTGGATACGCTTTTCAAGCGATTTAATATTTTTGGATACATTAAAAAAAATGAAAGTATTTCAGTATTAAAAAATATCATATATAAAATAATATATTAAAAATATCAAAATATCAAACTATTTTTCAAAATATTTAATAATTTTTAAAGTTTATCCAAAAAATAATAAATTATTTGAAAAGCTTGTTCAAAAAGACTGTAGCGAGCCAAAAAAAAAAGGCATTAGCAAAAAGAGGCATTAGCAAAGACTGGCTAAAGGAAGGCAAAACATTTAAAAAGAATTATGTGTCTCTAACTCTACATGTATGAAATAAGAGTGACACTAGGTAGATGAGAATGGAAAGGGTATATACAGTCAACAAATGTCTATATGGAAGGAGTACTGAGCACTGAGAGGAGGATGGAAGGGAGGAGAAGTGAGGACAAGAACGTCCAGTGGTTTTAAATAAATAGCTTAAACTCCATGGAATGGCCTGAGTGTCCTCCATGTCAGCCCATGGCAGTAAACCTGAACTGAACTGACAACAAAGTACACTGGGCTAGTAAAGAAACAATATGTTAAGTGCGCACACAGGATTAGCAGAGACCACCTTACTTTCTTGAGAAGTACATGGAACTCCTAGGGTTCCTACTGCTTTGTGGTAATCTACGTATTTATTGAGACCCTTTTGTATATTAATGCTTCATAAGTGCTACATTATTTTAAAGATCCCTCCGGTCTTCCTTTAGCCTGCCTGTGCAGACACTTTGCCAAGCAGGGTAAATCTCCTCCGTTATGCTTCATTGCCAGCATGCCTGCATCTGAACTGAGTAACATCTACACTCAATAGCCAGTTATAGAATTGTCAGCCTGGGAGTAATCATAAAAGCGAGAGCACATGCTATTCTTGGAACGCAGGAGAATTGCTTGTAGGACGATTGACAGATGGGAAAAAGTTCTAAATAGGTTTTCTCACAATCTATACATTTGATGGCAATTCTGCTAGCAAAAAGTAGAGCAGGAATTTTCTGATGAGCGTAAACCTACTTAAAAAAATGAATAAATCTATATTATTTACTCATCTCCTGCATGGGGCCTACAGAAAGAGGAGGGTGTTAATGTCCCACAGCTCAGCAGTTTTTATTTGTTTGACGATGCAGTTCTACTCTAGCAGGGGTAGGAAACCTTTTGCACTCAAGATGTTGTGGACTACATCCCCCCCCTGATGCTTTTCCAGCATTATGGCCCTAGGAGCATTAAGGGGGATGTAGTGCACAAAATCCGGAGTTCCAAAGATTGGCTGCACCTGTACTAGAGAATAATTGCTCACTTGCTGCTAATTGACTGTAAAACAGTGCCTCTTTTCATATACCATTTTAAGAAAAACTACATCAAATCATCTAACGATCGATTTGATTGCTGTTTGCAAATTATTTGCGCAATCATGACTACTAAGGAATAGCTTGAACAAGTACTAGCATAAAGGACTGCCAATAACATGGGGTTTGGGGTTTCTGATGGTGTTCTAATGTAAAAGAATTATTCAAGAATCTGTCACTTCAGATGTTAGGTGTGAGTGAAAGGCTGCATAGATAGAAATCGAGAGGATATATGATACCATTTGCTTTATTGTTCATAAAGTCCACCAATATGTATTTGTGTTTTCAATTTTTTTGTCTTTAATCCAAGGAAATAGAAGTCAAAGTTATTGACTTTTTTGAATATATTTTCTTTCTACAGGTTGAACAGGATAAAGGTCATTGTTCTTTCCAGAAAAATCTTGTACCATGTGTTATTCCTCAGGAAAAGGAGAATATATTTCATACAATATTTGGTTTCTTTACGAAATCAGGCAGGAAAGTATTGGTAAGTGTATTAATAATAAAATAAAAAATTCAAGATCATATTTATTGTGTTCTACTTTGACATTAAGTAAATTAGAGCAACCCGGTAACAAACAAAAAATTTGTTTATCAGTATGTATGATGAAAGCCTCATGAAATTCTCATAATGATTTAGAATATCAGATTAATTTAAACTAAATTCTAACACAGTTAAAATGTATCATAAGACAAAGTCGTCCACTAGAGGCACTTTCTTTATTTTTTTAAGGCATTTATTTTTGGCATCATGACATCGAACACAGTTAAATCTTGCTATATGGAGGCACTGTATTTCTTCTCTTTGAGGAGAATAATATTGACACAACGTATAGTCTGCTGCACATGCAGAGCAGGGACTTCAGTGCTTCACTATGAAATACTTTGGATCAGAGCCGGTGCAATGATTCCTGCCGCCCTCTGCAAAGATCTGTTTTGCTGCCCCCTCATAAATGCAACTGCATTCTCTCAGGTTTATTCACTAAACTCTGGATTGCAGTGAATTGAAAACCGAATTGCAAAGTTTAAGCAAGATCAGTTGAACTGTAACAGTAGCCAAGTTGGATAATTCTTTTAAATCAGCTATTGTAGCCTAAATTTGCCAATTAGGTCTGATCAGCTGTCCCTTTCCTCCACAGGACACATTTCTACTCTAACAATATCTTATTGAAGTATACACACAATGTCACACACACACTCACTAACACACACTCTTACTGAAGTATACACACAATGTCACACACACACACACACTCACCAACACACACTCTTACTGAAGTATACAAACAATGTCTCACACACACACAATGTCACACACACACTAACACACTCCTATTGAATTATACACACTGTCACAACACTCTTACTAACACACACTCTTACTGAAGTATACACATAATGATACACACACTCAGTAACACACACTCTTACTGAAGTATACACACAATGTCACACAAAAACTCACTCTTAGTGAAGTATACATAGAATGACACTCACTAACACACATGCACACACTCTTACTGAATTATACACACAAACAAACCCATAATAATCAATCATAATAATCATGAAGTTGTTATTGCTTCTGATGGGGGAGCAGGAGAGCCGTGCACTCTGAGCACTTGCTGCTTCCTACTCCCTCAGCGTGTTTCCTGTGTTTACAGGCAGGGGGCAGCCGGGGCACCAGGTTTTGAAGAGCCGCTCACCCAGCGCTCCAGCCCCAGACAAAAGCAGCTCACCAGGAAACTTCCCGGTGGGCGCTCCCTGCAGGTCGGTGCCCCCTGCAGGTCGGTGCCCCAGGTGAATGCCGTCTTCGCCTCATGGTAGCGACAGGCTTGCTTTGGATTGGCTTGAGATCATCATAATGATGATCTCAGAGGAAGGCAGCCATGGCGGATCGGGATTGCATTACATGAAAGTGAGTTTAACTTGATTATTTTAATTTGGTAAGGTGGCATAATAATTTAATGCAACCAGGAAATCTTTGTGTTCCTCTTCATTCAATATATAATAAGCAAAAAAGAAACTGTTGAGTTGTTAGCTGTAACGTTTTGGAAATGTACCCTTGGTTTTTTTTTTCCAGGAAATCTCCTAAAATATGCATAGGCATAATCTTTAACAGCCACAACTACCTGCTGATAAACTGATACTTCAATGACTACAAGAGGAATGAATATTAATCTTTTACCTTAGAGTTATTTTCCATATAAAAGGATAGCTCCCTGTTTGACTTTTTTTTTTTCTTCAAGCAATATTTTTTAAAAGTTTCCACTGAAAATTGCTTGTAAAATGTGCCTGTTTAAGAGCAAAACCTTTATCTTACTGTATGTGTGTTCTCCAGATTACCAGACTTTCTTCAGAATAGTTTACTAATGATAAATATTTCTCTGTCTTTCACATAGTGCACTGGCTTAACACTTGTCTTTTTTTTGAGGAATGTTATGTATAAAAAAATTATTTATATACAAACGATAACCACCTAATTTGACCTCGGCATGTGCCATGGAGTTGCCTTCTTGAAGGATTAACATTTCCATATTTGGATATCCTTTTGAACCAAGTTAATAAACTTGGATTCTGCACAATATAAAACCTGTCAAGGGTCCACTTTCTTATCTTGATACTGATTATTCTTTAAGGAGGCCTTGTAGTAATGGAGATTAAATTATAGCTACTCAGCTAAATGCTACTTATATTCTCACAAATGAGCCGTTTATCAACCTTTTCATAGAGGAGAAATGAGCATCAGATTTCATGGTTAAGATTAGTGCCTGTTGATCTTGGATTTAATAAGGTAGTGAAATGTAAAATTAGAACATTCTACAATTATCTATAAATGTGCTAAGTATGTAAGTCTGTACTGCAGTTTTTAGAACAGAAAGGTCAGTAGACCTGCAGCCAGGAAGACAACATTTCCTTTGTTATTCTATGAAGAATAATCATGAAATAATCTAATACATCTCTCTCCAGAGTTCCCCCATTTTATTACAGGTCCACGTGTGTCCAATATAGAGTTTACCGTTAGCTACTAGGCAAAAACTCCCATCAGACTAGACTAGCCTATAGTGCATGTCAACTGCTGATCTAGAAAAAGGAGAAATGCAGCACTTCTCAGTCCAAATTCTGATCTATTATTGTTAAAAGCTTATTTATTGACTCATGTATTGACAATAAAAGGGTCTAGATTTGGATTCACAAATTCTGTTTCTTTTTTCTGCTGTTGAGCAGGACTGAAGCTACTCCAGTAGATCTTTAGTTCTCAATGGATTTTCTGCCTTATTTTAGGTGTAGTAATTAGTTCCAGGGTTTGACTTGAGCATTAGTGATGTCGCGAACATAAAATTTTCGGTTTGCGAACCGCGAACGCGAATTTCCGCAAATGTTCGCAAACCGCCATAGACTTCAATAGGCAGGCGAGTTTTACACCCACAGAGACTCTTTCTGGCCACAATAGTGATTGAAAGGGGGGGACCTACTCTCCTTCCCCCCCCGGCCCCCACCCCTGGGCGGCGGGTGGGGGCCATAAAGATAATGAGGGGGGGACCTACTGTCCTCCCCCCCAGGCCCCCACCCCTGTGCGGCGGGTGGGGGCCATAAAGATAATGAGGGGGGGGCTACTGTCTTCCCCCTCTCTGGCCCCCACCCCTGGGCGGCGGGTGGGGGCCATAAAGATAATGAGGGGGGACCTACTGTCCTCCCCCTCTCTGGCCCCCACCCCTGGGAGTCACCCCCTCCCCCCCCCAAAAAAATCCACCTACCTACCCCCCTCACCCTAAAAATAATGGGGGGGGGGACCTTTAACTAAGAACCTGTAAAACATTTTAGAAAAAAACTACTTACCATTCGATATTTTCTTTCTTCTAAAATCTTCTTTTTTCAGCCCCAAAAAAGGCCAAATAAAAAACCATAATAACCGACGCAATAAAAAAAATAAAAAAAATAAAAATCCATCTTCACCCATGGAGGGCTCCGCGCAGACAAGCCTTCCCCCGCCCTGCAGAGCTCAGTCTGTGCGGAGCCCTCCATGGGTGAAGATGGATTATTTTTTTTTGCGCTCATTATTTTTTTTTTTTTCTAATTGCGTCGGTTATTATGTTTTTTTATTTGGCCTTTTTTGGGGGCTGAAAAAAAAAGATTTTAGAAGAAAGAAAACATCGAATGGTAAGTATTTTTTTTTACAGGTTCTTAGTTAAAGGTCCCCCCCTCATTATTTTTAGGGTGAGGGGGGTAGGTAGGGGGGTAATTTTTTTTTGGGGGGGGGGGAGGGGGTGACTAGGGTCCCCCCCCATTTGTATTTAGGGCCCCCACCCGCCGCTCAGGGGTGGGGGCCAGGGGGAGGACATTAGGTCCCCCCCTTATTAGTATTTAGGGCCCCACCCACCGCTCAGGGGTGGGGGGCGTGGGTGGGCAGTAGGTCCCCCCATTGTGATTTATGGCCTCCACCCACCGCGCAGGGGTGGGGGCCGAGGGGAGGACAGTAGATCCCCCCCCTCATTATTGTTATGGCCCCTACCCACCGCTCAGGGGTGGGGGCTGGGGGGGACAACAGTAGGTCCCCCCCTTATTGTTTTTCTTGGGCCCCCACCCATCGCTCAGGGGTGGGGGCTGGGGGAGGGACAGTAGGTCCTATTGTGATTTATGGCCCCCACCCATCGCGCAGGGGTGGGGGCTGGGGGGGAGGACAGTAGGTCCACCCTCATTATTTTTATGGTCCCCATCCACCGCGCAGGAGTGGGGGCGGGGCGGAGGACAGTAGGTCCCCCCCCTCATTATTTTGATGGCCCCCACCCAACGCTCACGGGTGGGGGTGGGGGGAGGACAGTAGGTCCCCCCCATTGTGATTTATGGCCCCCACCCACTGCGCAGGGGGGGAGGACAGTAGGTCCCCCTTATTGTTTTTTTAGGGCCCCCACCCACCGTTCAGGGGTGGGGGCCGGAGGGGGACAGTAGGTCCTCATTATTTGTATTCCCCTATATAACAATGTTTGGTACTTAGTGAATATTCCCCTGTATAGCAATGTTTTGCATTTAGTGAATATTCCCCTGTATAACAATGTTTGGCATTTAGTGAATATTCCCCTATATAACAATGTTTGGCGTTTAGTGAATATTCCCCTATATACCAATGTTTGGCATTTAGTGAATATTCCCCTATATACCAATGTTTTGCATTTAGAATAAAAATAAATAAATAATAATAAAAAAAATGATTGCAGCTTCCGAATGAATCTAAATTGTATGCTGTCCAGTAGGTGGGAGGGTCTGCTAGGGGGGGTCTGCTGCTGATTGGCTGTAATGTGTCTGCTGACTGTGAGGTACAGGGTCAAAGTTTACTCAATGATGACGAATAGGGGGCGGACCGAACATCGCATGTGTTCGCCCACGGTGGCGAACGCGAACATGCCATGTTCGCGTTCGTCCGCGATGCCGAACGCGAACATGCTATGTTCACCAGGAACTATTTGCTGGTGAATAGTTCGGGACATCACTATTGAGCATTATAGTTTATGGTGAAATTCACTGTTAAGGGTAATTCACTGAAGTGTGCTAGATCAGGAATTCAAAGTGAATTTCAAATTGTAGCCCCGAATAACCAAATTGAATATATTCTCCAAATCAGATTTGAGTTTGTCTTTTATGGTTTTGAATTTGAAATTCATGTTGAATACTCTTTAAATTCCTAGTATTTCACACTTTAGTGTATAACCTTGTGTGAAATCAGAGCTATTGATCCATGCATTATAATAATTTGTTGAAATGTGTTGATATGTGTGGTTTGCTTTTTTTGGTACATCTTACTTACAATCACTACTTGCAGGCGACTCTATTGAAATTATTTGCAAATCTTAAATGGTCACACCAACCACTATTACCAATTCTGCTTGTTAAGGTGTTTGTGGTCGTCATGGTAGGAGTCTGAATGTGCAGTGTTTAAGCTTGAAAGACGGCACATCCAGAGTTATTACCACTTGTGTTCCAAGCGTTGTACCCTTGACACATGTGACTTCAATAGCCCAGTATTCTGTTCCAGACTGCCTAATGTCAGTTCGGTTCATATTTTACGTCTGCAGATGTTCAGAGCCTGCAAGGGGATGCTTCCTTAATTGCAGCCCTCCCACCACTTTATCCCATCTGACTTTTATTTTTTCCCATACTCCTTCTTTCCTTCCCTCCCTTTCCCCCCCTTAAATAGCCCAGTCAAAGGCTACTGTATGAGAAGCCTTTAATAGGACGGGGTGTGCTGAGGTTGGAAAAACCCTTTAATAAGATGGAGTAAAAAAATGCAGGACTGTGTGATTATTCGGTGTCTCTCACTGCATACTTGTGAAATGTGTGATGCATTTTATACCATTCCAAATATGATACAAGCAAAAATAGGTTGCACCAAAATACAGTCCAATATATTCCAGACTTCGGCTTGTAATCCAATATATGAAAATAAAACAAGATGGTTGATTATAGTGCAATATTTTTAGTGCTAGGTGTGGACTCACAACACTTGAAGAAGCCCCTATACTGGTGAAACGCGTTGTGTTGTTTTACTATTCTGTTGTTTTTTTTTTTAACATTAAAGTATATTTGGCATCCACTCATTTGTGTTTGACCATTTATTTAACTTTTTATGCTTTTATTATTTTTATCAATT
Source organism: Pelobates fuscus (assembly GCF_036172605.1). Taxonomy (NCBI): domain Eukaryota; kingdom Metazoa; phylum Chordata; class Amphibia; order Anura; family Pelobatidae; genus Pelobates; species Pelobates fuscus. The sequence continues at coordinate 256,198,489 of NC_086320.1, forward strand.
TTATTCTGTTCCTGACATACCTATTCCTTGGAGTATCCACCCTAAATCTGTACCCTGGTGAGGATAACTCTCTGGAGAATTTACCTGACAATATATCCCTGGTGGGGATTATACCACCCAGGTGCTAATAATTGAGCAGTATCACTGCTCAAGTACATGTGAGTAAATTGCTATTATTCTTATGTCATTATATTTTACCACAGTGAACACTATTGTTTGTTTTTATATTTTTTCTGGTATATTTATCTGCAAGCTGAGATATTGATCTACAAAGCTACATATCCACCAGTGAGGATTATACCGCTGCATGCCGTTTTACTTAGAGCTGTGAGTGCTAGTTTCCATATATGTGTTGTTCACACCTAGCACTAAACATATTGCACTATTATCAGCCATCTGTTTGTTTTATTTTCATATATTGGATTACAAGTCAAAGTCTGGAAAAAGCCATTAATTAAGAAGCACAAAAGCATCCTCTGAATATATTGGACTGTATTATTGGCACAACCTATTTTTGCTTGTATCGTGTTGTTTTCTCTTTAGTAAGGGGTTGAGGGTACCCCTTGCATTTAGTGTTTTCCTTGGTATCTTACAGTTGTTCATATAGCGCTTATCCTATATTTTGTTTTTTATGAGTAAATATAAGCCTAGAGAAGATATTCTATTTTATTTTGCAATGTACTGATTACATTTCCTTCTAATCCTATGAAACCTTTTTGGTACATCGTGTACAGGGCAATTTCCTGGTGGGCCGAGGCACCTGGGGGCTGCACAGCACTGATTCTTCCCTCCAATAGAGAGGGAGTCCTGCGGCCAGCCTTAGTAACATTGTGGCCGCGGGCCGCATGTTTGGACCGCCGGGTGGCCGGTCTGGTGGCACACTCTGACGGGGCTGCACGGCTGTTAGTATTGGCTAGGCGGCCGCCCGGCGGCACCTCCATGTGTTACATGAGCTGCAGCCGCTGGCCGCAATGTAACAATGTAACACATGGAGGTGCCACCAGGCCAGTCCAGCAGCAGACTCACTAACACTGACAGACGTGCAGCTGTCAGATGACACAGGTGGACTGAGGGATGGGGCAGACCTGACTGTTATGCTTCCTTGCGGTTCCCACAATTCCCAGCACAGCCACATCATAGAGTAGTGAAGCGGGAGAAAGAGAGAGAGGGAGAAGAGAGAGACACAGGGGGAGGGGGGAAAGAGACATGGGGAAGAGTGATACAGGGGTAGTGGGGGAGAAAGAGGGGAAAGAGAGAGACACATGAGGAGGGGGGAGACAGGGGGAGAAAGAAAGAGACAGAGGGGGAGTGGGGGAGAAAGAGGGTGAGAGAGACAGAGGGGGAGTGGGGGAGAAAGAGGGTGAGAGAGACGGGGGGTGTGGGGGAGAAAGAGGGTGAGAGAGATACAAGGGTGTGGGGGAGAAAGAGGGGGTGTGGGGGAGACAGAGGGGGTGTGGGGGAGAAAGAGGAGGTGTGGGGGAGACAGAGGGTGAAGAGGGGGAGAAGGGGGAGCAAGAGACAGAGGGAGAAGAGAGAGACACGGGGAAGAGTGAGATGGGTAGTGGGGGAGAAAGAGGGGAAAGAGAGAGACACTGGATGAGGGGGGAGTCATGGGGAGAAAGAGAGAGACACAGGGAGAGGGGGAGACACAAGGGGAGGGGGGAGAAAGAGACACAAGGGGAAGGGGGAGAAAGAGACACAAGGGGAGGGGGGAGAAAGAGACACAAGGGGAGGGGGGAGAAAGAGACACAAGGGGAGGGGGGAGAAAGAGACAAGGGGAGGGGGAGAAAGAGACACAAGGGGAGGGGGAGAAAGAGACACAAGGGGAGGGGGAGAAAGAGACACAAGGGGAGGGGGAGAAAGAGACCTAAGGGGAGGGGGAGAAAGAGACACAAGGGGAGGGGGAGAAAGAGACACAAGGGGAGGGGGAGAAAGAGACACAAGGGGAGGGGGAGAAAGAGACAAAGGGGAGGGGGAGAAAGAGACAAAGGGGAGGGGGAGAAAGAGACACAAGGGGAGGGGGAGAAAGAGACACAAGGGGAGGGGGAGAAAGAGACACAAGGGGAGGGGGAGAAAGAGACACAAGGGGAGGGGGAGAAAGAGACACAAGGGGAGGGGAGAAAGAGACACAGGGGAAGGGGAGAAAGACACAAGGGGAGGGGGGAGAAAGAGACAGAGTGGGGAGAGAGAGACACAAGGGGAGGGGGGAGAAAGAATCAGAGGGGGAAGAAAGACACATAGAAACAGTGAGGGGGAGAAAGAGGCACACAGAAGGTTTGTTGGGTGGACAAAGAGACACAGAAGGTTTGTTGGGGAGACAAAGACACATACAGAAGGGAAGGGGGCAAAGCTGAGCTGGTGGGGAAAGATGCACAAAGAGGAACTGGAGGGAGACAAAGAGACACAAAGAAGGTTTGTTGGGGGGGACATAGACACACCCAAAAGGGGCTGGGGGGGGGGGGGGGAAGAGACATACAGAGGGCTGGAGATGTGTAAAAAGAGACACACAGGGGCTGGGATGAAGTAAAAGATATACAAGGGGAGTTGAAAGAGACACACAAAGGGGCTTGTAAGAGACACAAAGGAAAACAATTGGAGACAAGATACACTAAATGAGGTAAAACAAATTATCAAAAAAGGGAATAAGAAACACAAAAAATGGCAATTAAAAAAGGGGTTAAAACACAACAGAAGATGCATTATTAGGCTGGTATAGAATTTTTTAATAGGCTGCTTTTAGTTTCCAGTCACGCCCTGATCCTGTTCATATTAAACATGTTTTAAATAAATATATTTAATTTGTTGATGTTCAACCACTCTGCGTTGATATGAAAGGCAAATGAGAAATGTACAATATTACAGTTACTTAAAGATGCTGTAAGCAGTTTTGCTTAACCATAGTCATCTTATGGCACATTTATAAGCTCTAAAGAAGTTTATATATTTATGACCCTTGAAAACTTTTTCCTTCAGTGCAAGAATATGTGTTTGTATTGGAATACATTGACACAGTGGAGAATTCTTTCTTCTGTTCTGAGCAGCCTAAAATAATAAAGGACTTCAGAGCTGCGAGCTATTCCTGAGACATATTTCATAATGTTTTTCTTCCCTTTCCTACCCAATTTAAACATGTAAGAGGTACACTGGGTATATTTTTGTACCATTTTAATGTGGCCCCTCTATTGCCTGTCAAAATATTACTAAAATAATCTAATAATGACAGGATAAAGGGAGCATGATATCAGATGCTTTGCAGTAATATGTCAACATGGAAACTCTAATATTGCTCGAATGCCACTAGTTCTTAAAGATGCAGTTCAGTACTTAAGTACTTCATATTTCATAAGGCAACAAATATACAATTAAAAAAAAAATTGGCACTCAGTAACTTCTGCAGTAACCAAATAATAATGAATTAAATTTAAAACGTAAAAAAGAAATTAGAAAGAATCTGTTCCTTGGAGTCTTTTTGTGGGCTAGTTTTGCCATCTTTTTTGGATGGATGGATGTATATTGCTGTATCGTTTGACTGTGTAAACAAAACGTATCTACAATTTTGCATACATGTTAGAAGTATAGAAAATATAGTTCGCAAAATATAGAAACAATGTTATAAATGTATAAATAAAGACAGACAGACACAATCTGATATCTTCCCAATGCACAGGCTTTTTTTTTTTTTTTTTGCATTTACCTCAATATTGTTTTTCTCAAACTTCAATGAAGATAGATGAATGAAAAATATATATACACAAGAAAGCCCGCAAACATTTTGTTGAAGACAAGCAGACTAAGGACAAGGATTATTGGAACCATGTCCTGTTGTCCGATGAGACCATGATAAACTTATTTGGTTCAGATGGTGTCAAGAGTGTGTGTGTCATACCTCCTCTCAGTCCGCGCAGCTGCGGCCCCACCATCCGCCCTGTCCCTCCACTGCCGTGGTGTGCAGACGTCCAGCCGACATCACGCACGCCTGTTAATATCAAGCTAGGGGGCATGCGTCTTACTTGTCTCTGGCTTCTTAAAGGGGAAGTACCATTTTTTACAATTGAACTAGCACTCTATTTATATCTATTTAATTACTGCCCTATCAGCTAATTTTTATTTATTTATTTTTATTTTTTTGCATTTACCTCAATATTGTTTTTCTCAAACTTCAATGAAGATATATAAATGAAAACTATATGTACAGGTAGTCCTCAGAAAACAACTTACCTGTTTACCAACTGCTCAGTCATCTAACCACTGCTCTAGAACCTGGAATTCCACCGAACACAGATTTGAGGGATTCTTTGCGCTAGTGAGCTGGTCTATGTTTGAGGTGATTTTCCCTGAACATAGATTCAAGAGATTCTTTGAGCTAGTGAGCTGATCTATGTTCAGGGGTATTCCTCAAACATAGTCTTGTTCTCTAGCGCAAGTGAGACTTGGTTATCTCACTGGTGTGATGCATCCTCGCTTACCTACTAATTCGTTTTACGACCTAGTCATAGGAATGGAACTCAGTCGGTAAGTAAGGAATGCCTATATATAGAATTTCTCTGAGTCTATAGCAATAAACTTAACACTCTGTTATATATATAGATATATATCTATATACCGTATTTATTGGCGTATAACACGCACTTTTTCTCCCTGAAAATAGGGGGCAAATGATGTGTGCGTGTTATACGCCGATATACAATTTTTCGCTCCATAAGACGCACTTTTTTTCCCATCAAAAGTGAGGGGAAATGTCTGTGCGTATTATGGAGCGAATGTGAAAGTTTACTTACCTGTCTTGAAGCGTGGGCCGGTGTTCAGCACGCACCGCGGTACAGGAACTTCAATTTCAGGTTCCGGTTTCCGGCGGGACTGAAAGTAAGTGCGCACTCAGTGTGCACACTTCCTTTCAGTCCCGCCGGAAACCAGAACCTGAAATTTAAGTTCCTGTACTGCGGTGCGTGCTGTGAAGCCGGCCCACGCTTCAAGACAGGTAAGTAATTATGGGACAAGGGGAGGGAAACTGCACTATGGGACAAGGGGAGGGGGGACACTGTGGGAGGGGGGGGAACACTATGGGATGAGGGGGGGATACCATGGGAGGGGTGGAGAATACTATGGAAAGGGGGGGAACACTATGGGATGAGGGGGGGAAATTTCCTGAAATTTCCTTCTTAAAATGAGGTGCGTGTTATACGCCGGTGCGTGTTATACGCTGATAAATACGGTATATAACATAGAGTGTTACTTTATTGCTATAGACTCAGTGCCTTCTTTAAGAATACTTACAAATAAAATCTCCATGATCTGGCAAATAAATGCTTCATTTAGAGAAGAAATGAATCCAGTGATTCTCTACAAGATCTATCATTATGCTATTATGTGTGATACTTAATGTGAAGTCTTTTGATTTTCAAAGATGTTAAGAAGGAAGTGTTAATTTGATAGCCACTTGAGACATGTTCTCCGATAAATGAAAACATTGCCATTTGTCATATTACATTGCTACAGAAAAGGAACAGCATCTATATCCCAGAATCAATACATTACAATGTAATGCTTTGGGGCTTTGAAAGTCCACCTATTCTGTCTCTTCTACCTTTGTTTTACAAATATCTTCTCATCCTAACTAATCACTCTAAACTTTCTAATCTTGACTTATTCTTCGTGTCATTAATGCCTTTTACTCATGCTTTTTCTTTGTACCTTTCGTACTCTTTCCCACTTACCGTATATACTCGAGTATAAGCCGACCCGAATATAAGCCGAGGCCCCTAATTTTACCCCAAAAAACTGGGAAAACTTATTGACTCGAGTATAAGACTAGGGTGGGAAATGCAGCAGCTACTGGTAAATTTCTAAATAAAATTAGATCCTAAAAAAATTTTCCCTCACATTTTTGTAAATATTTTATTATATCTTTTCATGTGACAACACTGAAGAAATGACACTCTGCTACAATGTAAAGTAGTAAGTATACAGCCTGTATAACAGTGTAAATTTGCTGTCTTCTCAAAATAACTCAACACACAGCCATTAATGTCTAAACTGTTGGCAAAAAGAGTACACCCCCTAAGTGGAAATGTCCAAACTGGGCCCAATTAGCCATTTTCCCTCCCTGCTGTCATGTGACTGGCTGTCATGGGGAGCAGGTGTGTTAAATTGGGTGTTATCCCTCTCACACTCTCTCATACTGGTCACTGAAAGTTCAACATGGCACCTCATTGCAAAGAACTCTCTAAGGATCTGAAAAAAAGAATTGTTGCTCTACATAAAGATGACCTAGTCCTAGGCAATAAGAAGATTGCCAAGACCCTGAATCTGAGCTGCAGCACGGTGGGCAAGACCATACAACGGTTTCACAGGACAGGTTCCACTCAGAACAGGCCTCGCCATGGTCGACCAAATAAGTTGAGTGCACGTGCTCAGCGTCATATCCAGAGGTTGTCTTTGGGAAATAGACGTATGAGTGCTGCCAGCATTGCTGCAGAGGTTGAAGGGGTGAGGGGTAAGTCTGGCTGTGATCAGACTTTATGCCGCACACTGCATTTGGTTCAGATAGTGTCGAGTGTGTGTGTCATACCTCCTCTCAACCCATGCAGCTGCGGCCCCACCATGCGCCCTGTCCCTCCACTGCCGTGGCGTTCAGACATCCAGCCAACATCACGCACGCCCGTTATTACAAGCTAGGGGGCGTGCGTCTTACTTGTCTCTGCCCAACGGTTTAGACATTAATGAGTTATTTTAAGGGGACAGCAAATTCACACTGTTATACAGGCTGTACACTTACTACCTTTACATTGTAGCAGAGTGTCATTTCTTCAGTGTTGTCACATGAAAAGATATAATGAAATATTTACAAAAACGTGAGGGGTGTACTCACTTTTGTGAGATTATATATATATATATATATATATATATATATATATATATATATATTCAATCTGTACTCTCACTGAGAACCCCTTTGATTTCCATTCTTCCCCTTATCAATTTAGTGGGTTCTGCACATAGGTTAGTTTTTTGTTGATTTTTATACTTGTTATTTGTTCTTTGTACTCCCATATATTAGTATTTACAAAATATTCCTAGTAATATCAATAATATATTTCTTACAATACTTTATTTAATGTATACTGCATATTTTCATTTTGGGTATTTTTTTTTTTTTTTTTTTTTTTAGAAATGTGAGGATAAACCAGACAGAAGCTGTTTAATGCTAAATTGTAACCTAAACTCATTAACGAAAGAAGAGACTCGAACCATAGATGTAACTATGCTACTGAATACTGAAATACTGAAAAAGGTATGATTATACATTTTCTTTTTTTCTTTCTTTTTTTTAAGTGTTATTTTGTTTATTGTTGTTAGTAGTGTTAATTATAATGTATGAGATAAGCCAGAATTCTGATATCCAGGTATATTACACAATTTTCATTTTCTCATAGATGACTTCCACATCATTGGGAATTACTTGTCAGCTTAATGTATTACTTTTCCATTAATAATTGGAAAGAGCCATATTCTTTAAGTGCCATGCAGAAGTTCATATACAATTCCTATTATTACTCATTAATCCAAAAGCAAATGCAATCTAAGTACCAGTTCACATCAGCTTCTTGTTAGCTTCATACACTCACATACAGATACACGCAGAAATAACCCAATCATCTTGTCCTGGTTACAAGAATGGCCCACAAGTCCAATATAAAAAAAATATCAGTGCTCGCAAAAATAATAACATAGAATAAAAATGTAGTACATAAAAAAATCTTGTTTACAAGATTGACGCAGAAGAACAACCCTAAAAATTCCCAATGCTCATAATAAAAAAAAATTATATTGCACAATAAATATCATCATAAATTACATAAATGGCAAAGAGGATGATTTCCAGTGACATTTCAATATTAAATCACATCTATTCAGTGTATATTACCAGCACCATGTTCAGTATTGTGCACTAATTATTATTAAATGTTTTTAAATGTATAAACTATACAGTTCTTTTTGTTTGTGTGAGGGTAGAATGTTTTAGTCTGAGATGGTGTGTGGTAATGTAGGAAAATTATATTTTATATGTCTAAGAAGCATATGCATATTGCTAGACAGTCAGGTTTACAACGATACTGTTTGGAATGGTTAGACTGTAAAAACAAATTATTATTTTATGACTTCCTTTAGCAAACATAGGTTTCCAAGAACTTATTTCGGTTTGACATCTTTAAATCACTTGCACTGCTTGGTGAAATATAAATCCAAATGGTCAGACCTTAAATATACAAAAAAATAGAGACGATTTTATAAAAAGAGAATAAACTGTATTAAAATCCACCACCACGTATAATAAAACTTTAAGTAAAAACTTAAAAGCTGGCTTTGCACTGCAGGGTTCTACTGACATCTGAAAGGAGGAAGGAGCAGCCCCAAGGTGAAGAGTCAAATCATACTAAACCATCTTAGCTACTTACAACGGGGGTAGACTGTAGTGGTTATGGTGTTTGATCCTTGTTTGCAGGTAGCAAGGTCCTCTAGGGTAAACAACAGGCACAGTCCTTGTAATTGCATATACTCTAGGCACTTTATTTGCAAATCCACACAGGAGACAGCAGTAAATGAAAACATAAATATAACACAAATCCCTATAAACAAAAACCTAGCTCGTCTGAGCACTAACTAACATTAGGTTCCCTATCTCTCAGGGGTTAAACTAAAACAAAACAATATTGGTTTCACCAACCTAGTTCTTTGTCCGCTCTCAGCGCTCCAAGTCAGCATTGACTGCTTCCCTTTCTGCACTCCCAGTGCTCCAAACCAGCCTTGACTGCTTTTCTTTTGCACTCCCAGTGCTCCAAGCCAGCCTTGACTGCTTCCCTTTCTGCACTCCCAGTGCCTAGTCTCCTTGACTCTCTCTCTGGAGAGAACAGCCTCTCTCCTACCTGCTTCCTGGGAGGAAGCCAGCAATCCCCCCTTTTACCTGCATAGCAGGGAGGGGTTTATTCCCACTGCTACGGCTGATTATCTGCAGCTGAGCAGTGGGTTGGAGACAGTCCAAAAAACCCTGGCCTGGATCTATGTCTCCCAGGAAAACCACTAAAATGTGGAGTGGAGCATTGGCCCACCCTTCTCTCCAAATGCTCCACCCCAGGGGCCCATAACTAAACATAGCTTTGTGTTGTCTACAACACAAACTACACGTACTTCCCCTGGGGTTAAAAGGCCTCTCTGCCTTCGCTTTATTACAGGAGTCTTTAATTAAAAGGGGGTAGTAATATAGTAACTACCATACATATTTATTTATTTATTACTTCACTGGTTTTTATACAATTTCAGTTTTATTGCCCCTAAAAGATGTGACATGCCCACTGAAAGATGTGACAAGAGTTGAGATGCAAAGACAGATTAATACACAAGAACCCGAGCATATGAAAGCTTTTCTATATGGATACTGAGAGTTTGTGGCAGATTTTGGTTTAGTGGATGTTATACTGTATTAATGCAGCTATATTGGACTATATTCACTCTGCTCATGGAACTGTATATTTTTTCTCTCCTATATAATTCCACAGGACAGCTCATCTGTGATTCAGTTTGTCACAAGAGCAGTGGTGAAAGCCGATAAAAGTTTTCGAACGATAGAAGTGCTGCATGGGAATTCAGAAGATGCAAAAGTAAGTGCATATCAGGTTGAGTGAGTTCGAAGGTATAGTAAGGATTACAATATTTTTTTTCTCCATTTCTGAACAAAAGAAACAATCCCAATTTAGGACCCTGACAATTCTATACTATTTTTGGGGGTGATTCCTGTCTGGGGACATTAGGGAACAGGCTTTAAACAGTGCAGTAGTAAAAAGACAGACAGGACTGCGCCAATAAAACAGTAAAAGATAAATATAAGAGAAACAATGTTCCAATAATAAGGGTATAATCCACTGGAATAGGTAGTCAGAAATAAAAGTCTCACTAAAAATATCAGGATAGGGTGGGGGTGAGATCCTCAGGAGTTGATCCGTCCGGATGGTTAAAATATCCGTATATGTTGAGAGACATAGGGGAGATACAATGACTAATAGTGCAACATGCCAAAATCCAGGGATAAAATTGAATAAAGATAGGCAATACACTAACATTGAAAAGAGCTATACCAGCTCTGGGATGGAGGGCGTATAGCGGTATAATTCCCGCTTTGTGCATATACAGGAGTGGTACGTCCGTCAATACAGTCTGGATTTCCAAGACTCCAACAGTAGTGCTCTCAATGTGTTTGTGAATTAGCGCTTACATTCTATTTTTCTTTGTTTAAACAGTGCAGTGCAAAGGCCATAGATGTGCTCCTGCGCAAAGCTGTGGCAGGGCATTTCTAAAGCATATGTGCCAGATAAGGTTTCTGGGCTCAATGCATAACTGGCATGCCACTTGTGAACTTTGTATACACACATGCCAGTATATCCCCTTACAATGTTGGAAGGAATGGGGCATTTATAGACATACCAAATTCTATTTCCTTTTTTTAAATCTAGAGTCATTTAAAGGGACACTATAGGCATCCAGACCACTTCAGCTAGTTGAACTGGTCTGGGTGCAGTGCCCCAGCTCCCTTGACCCTGCAAAAGTTAAAATCTATTACATGTTTCCTTACAGAAAACCCCATGCTGTATACATGTAAAAATACAAAACAAAGAAACACCCTTAGTGACTCACTCAATCATTGTTCCAGTGCAAACTTTTCTCTGGATTGCTTGTTCATTCTTACCACCCCCTCAGCAATAAGAAACTAAAATATGTTTTTGTAAGGAAAGGTCAACAATATTATACATTCTCCCCTGATGTTGGTGTTTGGTGTAATAAACTAAACTCTTGGCACAGATGCACGGGAACTACATGAACAGCCACTCTACTGTATGCTGAACTTTCTCTAAATTCGATAGCCAAAGTATAACTGGTAAAAAAAAATATATCACATCTTTTTGTAAATGCATCAAAGGAGATATATTTGGAACAAAAGTCTACAATCAAACTACATTTTTGAAAATGTTCTAAACATAACAGCAGCATGAACTCTAACTTGGCTTTTAAGCGTTGCTTTTGATGATCTTTGCACTATAAATTAAAACATAAGCAATCCTTTCGAAGATTAGATATTAAGCTGATTTCATGAAATTTAATGCAAAATCATTATACAATGTGGACTTGTATGGCTTGGCTTCAGGGTTATCAGCACTGAATATTTTCAGTTCTTGGCATATTAAGTTAAATGTTAAAGGTTTAATATATGTGATTAAATAAAAAAATAACTTCTAGAATTACAGTATGCAGTTACTTCTAGAATTACAGTATATAGTCACTAAATAACATCTGCAAGTACAATAATTATAATCCTAACACTATTACTTTAATATTGCTTCTGCTTTTAGAAGTGGTCATGGTGGCAGGAGTCTGTATGTACAGCATTTCTGCCTGATACACTGTACATGCAAAAATAATGGCACTTTTGTGCAAGGGAGCACACGTGACCCTGTTCTGGACTGACTAATATGAATTATGTATTATGTGCAAGAAATACAGCCGTCGTCAGCACACATGGCCTGCTGTTGACAAATAGGGGAAACTTCATTGTCTTCTACCTCCTTGCGCTCCCTGCCATCCCTCTTCTCCTCCATTCTTTTCAATAATTAATATATTTAAAGCCTTCCCTCTGTCCTCCCTCCCAGAGTGTGTGCATGTACTCTGAGCCACTGAAACGGTCCAATTAAATTATTCTCTGTGAGGAACATTTGATTGGACTATGGATGATGCGGTGTGATGACAGGCTATGTGTGTTATACAAATGAAGAGAGTAGCCCCACTCAATCCCAGCAAACACTAGGTGCACTGGAACATGACCAGCAATCCCACAACGATCAGGCAAATAGAAAGAAAGTGTCCAGTCACTCAAGGCGTTCTATGCCGTCCCGCATTAAAAGGGCTTTAAAGCCGTTGCGGCGGCATAGAACGCCGTAACTGCTTGCAGCCCCTACAGGTCCGGTGTACTTACCTCCGCCGCGATCCTCTTCTGGAGGCCTGCCCGACAGCCCAGGCAGGCCACCCAGCAAATGAGGCCCCTATAGCTGGCTGTGGATCTGCCAGCAGGGGGACTGTCTGAAATGGAGGTGCTGGTAGGAGGTGTAAAAAAAATATTATTAGACATGTGTAAAATTAATTAAAAGTATTTTTATATATATAATATATGTTTATATATTATATATATATAGTATATATACATATTATATATGTAACGTCATACATAGTGTATTTTAATATTAATATAAGTACATATATTAGTATTAAAATACACTTAGAATGACATTACATATATATAATATGTATATATATTGTATATATAATAGATATATATACACATATATTATATGTATATATATATATATATATACACGTATAATTACAATAGTAAATAAAATAATAAAATAAATAAATAAAATATTGAAACAAAATGTAATATAAATTATATATTCATATGTAATTTCATTCTAACTGTATATATATATATATATATTGGTAACAAATACACTTAGAATTACATTCTATATATATCTATCTATATATAAAATACAAATAACCGCAAATATATATATATAGATAAATACATATAATTACATAAAAGATTACATTAGTATACACGTAGAATTTAAATACCTATAAATGGATATATATTAAAATTCTACGTGTATATTTAAGTAATCTTTTAACATAATTATGTGATTTGATTAATTAAAATTTGATTGACATGCCTGACAACACAGGGAGAAAGTGCAGAGAATTTAATTCGCAAGCACTATATTTGATCCTGTAACTCTCCAAGACACCATAAAACCTGTACGTAGGGGGTACTGTTTTACTCAGGAGACTTCGCTGAACTCAAATATTAGTGTTTCAAACTGGTAAATTGTATTACAACGATGATATTTTAAGTAAAAGTGAAGTTTTTTGCATTTTTTACAAACGAATGGCACTTTTATGGACTATATTATTGTTGTTATATGTTTTACTGTTTTAAAACACTAATATTTGTGTTTAGTAAAGTCTCCCGAGAATAACAGTACCCCCCATGTACAGGTTTTATGGTGTTTTGGAAAGTTGGAGAGTCACATATAAGGCTTGCATTTCATTTTTTTAACATTGAAATTTACCAGGTTGGTTATGTTGCCTTTGAGAGCGTATGGTAGCCCAGGAATAAGAATTACCCCCATGTTGGCATACCATTTGCAAAAGTAGACAACCCAAGGTATTGCAAGTCGGGTATGTCCAGTCATTCTTAGTAGCCACTTAGTCACAAACACTGGCCAAATATTAGTTTTTTGCTTTTTTCACACAAAAACAAATATGAACGCTAACTTTGGCCAGTGTTTGTGACTAAGTGGCTACTAAAAAAAGACTAAACATACCCCACTTTCAATACCTTGGGTTGTCTACGTTTTCAAATGGTATGCCATTATGGGGGTAATTCTCATTCCTAGGCTACCACACCGTCTCAAAGGTAACATTATTAATCTGGCAAATTTAAATTTGAAAATGGAACGTTCTATATTTGACCCTTTAAATTTCCAAAACACCATAAAACCTGTTAATAGGTGGTACTGTTGTACTTGTGAGACATCGCTGATTACAAATATGTGCATTTTTTTTGCAGTAAAACAGTATTATGACATTCACAGCTAAAATGGCAGACGGAAATACAAATTTAAAAAAAAAATCTTATTTTTTCCCTTTTTTAAAATTTTTTTATTCATAATAAATTATGTTCCATATATGAATAGTTAATGATAAATTAAAGCCCTGTTTCTCCTGAACAAAATTATATATAATAAGTGCGGGTGCACTTAATGTGACAGCGGTGAATTACGGTTGAACAGACATATAGCGCAAATTCTAGTTTTTGTTTACGTTTTGTTTTGATCAGAACGTGTACTATTAACTCCGTCCTGAAGGGTTTAAATAATGGAATGGACAAGCTCAGTAGTGCCCAATATTGCAAAATAGAGCTAAAAAAACATTGCCAAGCAAAGGGTTATAATAACCCTTTATTGATCTAGTCTTTGGGCAGCAACCAGGCCTCTGGTTATCAACCATTTCAAATGTAATTCTCTCTTTTCCGACTCTGAAAAATATGCTTTAACCCCTTAAGGACCAAACTTCTGGAATAAAAGGGAATCATGACATGTCACACATGTCATGTGCCCTTAAGGGGTTCACTAAGAGGGTCACAAAAGGGGTCACAAAACAAAAAGTGTAAAAAAAAAAACCAAAACACACACAAAAAAAAAACAAGCTATACTGATACTTAGAATAGTAATATTTTCTAAAGGTTAATGGGATGCAGCAAATAAATACTCTGTAAATAACACATTTTCTGCATTACACAGAGAATGTGGAAAAAGTGGTTGCACACACCTAAAAAAAAGAAAAAAATATATGCATTTAAATATTTTTTGACTATCCTATTGACTCCATATCAATCTTAACCCCTTCAGGACCGGCCTGTTTTTGCGATGTTTGTACGTTAAGGACCAGAGCAGTTTTAACACTTTTGTGGTGTTTGTGTTTAGCTGTAATTTTCCGCTCTCTCATTTACGGTTCCCATACAAGTTATATATTGTTTTTTTCAAGACAAGAAGGGCTTTCTTTACATACCAGTATTTATATTATGTCATATATTGTATTTAAAAAAAATAATGAAATATGGTGAAAAATAAAAAAAAAAACATGTTTTTGGACTTTTACTTGAAAAATCTTTTACTTATCTACAAAAGCTAATGAAAAAAACTGCTAAATAGATTCAAAATTTTGTCCCGAGTTTAAAAACACCCAGTGTTTACGTGCTTTATTGCTTTTTTTTGCAAGTTATAGGCCTATAAATACAAGTAGGAAATTGCTGTTTCAATATATATATATTTTAAATGTATCAATAGTGACATTGTTACACCGTTATCTGTCATAAATCCCCGAAACACACCTAACATGTACATATTTTTTAAAGTAGACAACCCAGGGTATTTACAATGGGGTATGTCCAGTCTTTTTTAGTAGCCACCTAGTCACAAACACTGGCCAAAGTTAGCATTTATATTTGTTTGTGTGTTAAAAATGCAAAAACCGCTAACTTTGGCCGGTGTTTGTGACTAAGTGGCTACTAAAAAAGGCTGAACATACCCCATTTGCAATACCTTGGGTTGTCTTCTTTTGTAAATGGTATGCCATCATGGGGCTAATTCTCATTCCTTGGCTACCATACGCTGTCAAAGGCAACCTAACCAATCTGACAAATTTCAATAAAAAAAATCAAGCCTTATATTTGACCCTGTAACTTTCACAAACACTATAAAACCTCTACATGTGGGGTACTGTTATACTCAGGAGACTTCGCTGAACACAAATATTAGTGTATCAGAACAGTAAAATATATCACAGCAATAATATCCTCAGTGAAAGAGCTGTTTGTGTGTGAAAAATGCAAAAAACTTCACTTTCACTGACAATATCATCGCTGTGATATGTTTTACTGTTTTGAAACACTAATATTTGTGTTCAGCGAAGTCTCCCGAGTAAAACATTACCCCCATGTACAGGATTTAGGGTGTCATAGAAAGTTACAGGGTTAAGCACAGTGCTAGCAAATTAAATTATCTCGACTTTTGGCCTGGGTTGGCAGGCAGGTCCCTCAAATTGCAATCATTAAAATTACTTAATTAGGTAAAAATATTACATAAATATGCACGTAGAATTTTAATATATATACATATTTATATATTTGACGTCTACGTGTATATTTATGAAATTAATAATGTAATTTTGTATGTGGACATATGTATATTTCGTATTATTTTTATTTTATTTATACATAGATATATATATCATTACATTCTAAGTGTATTTTGATATAAATATATATATATCAATATCAAAATACTGTTAGAATAAAATTGAATATATATATATAATTTTTTTTTAATTATTAAAAATTATTTTTATTTTTTGTTATTTATTTTTATTAACATATTATTTGTATTTTATAATAATATATATATACCATATATATAGTTATTATATATATTGTATATATTCGTGTGTAATTTAAATATAAGTGTATTTTTATATTAATATACGTATATATAAATATAAAAATACACTTAGTGTGACATTATATATATGATACATATACATATATTATATATATAGATATAATACATGTATATATATCATATATATACACATATTATAATTTTTTTTACACTGATTGTTTTTTTTTTTACTTTATTTTATGATTTTACACTTGCAGGGAGACTGCCTGTCAGCACAGACAGTCCCCCTGCAGGCAGATACAAAGACCCCTATTGCGGTCATGTGATCGAGTGATCACATGGCCGTGGGGTCCTGATCTGCCGAGGGGGGACTGCCCGGGCAGACAGGCAGTCCCCCTGGACCGGGTGGAGAGCTGATCGCCGCCGTGGGACCGACGGCGATCAGGTAAGTAGCCCAAAACCGTTATGACGGTTCAGGACCGTCAGCGGTCCAAACGCACGTTTTACCGCTGACGGTCCTGAACCGTCAGCGGTCCTGAAGGGGTTAATAAAACAAAATGCAAATAATAACAGATGCAAAGAAGATGATAATGTAGTATATTATACACCCCATGTCTTCCTATTTAGGGTAGTCCCTATTTTTTGCACAATTTCCCTTTTTTCTATCCTAAAGTTCTTATTTTTCTAGGAGCTCAATATTGCTGGTATGTCTGAGTGTATAGGTGATACTAGAAAAATTAGAATATTGTGCAAAAGTTCATTTATTTCAGTAATGCAACGTAAAAGGGGAAACTAATATATGAGATAGACGCATTACATGCAAAGCAAGATAGTTCATGCTGTGATTTTTCATAAGTGCGATGATTACGGCTTACAGCTCATGAAAACCCCAAATCCACAATCTCAGTAAATTAGAATATTGTGAAAAGGTGCCATATTCTAGGCTCACAGTGTCCCACTCTAATCAGCTAAGTAAGCCATAACACCTGCAAAGGGTTTCTGAGCCTTTAAATGGTCTCTCAGTCTGGTTCAGTAGGAATCACAATCATGGGGAAGACTGCTGACCTGACAGTTGTGCAGAAAACCATCATTGACACCCTCCATAAGGACGGAAAGCCTCAAGAGGTAATTGCAAAGGAAGTTGAATGTTCCCAAAGTGCTGTATCAAAGCACATTAATAGAAAGTTATGTGGAAGGGAAAAGGGTGGAAGAAAAAGGTGCACAAGCAGCAGGGATGACCACAGCCTGGAGAGCATTGTCAGGAAAAGGCCATTCAAAAGTGTTTTCACAAGGAGTGGACTGAGGCTGGAGTCAGTGCATCAAGAGCCACCACACACAGACGGATCCTGGAAATGGGCTTCAGATGTCATATTCCTCTTGTCTAGTCGCTCGTGAACAACAAACAATGTCAGAATCGTCTTACCTGGGCTAAAGAAAAACAGACCTGGTCTGATGCTCAGTGGTCCAAAGTCCTCTTTTCTGATGAGAGCAACTTTTGCATTTCATTTGGAAAACAAGGACCCTGAGTCTGGAGGAAGAATGGAGAGGCACAGACTGCAAATGCTTGAAGTCCAGTGTGAAGTTTCCACAGTCTGTGTTGATTTGGGGAGCCATGTCATCTGCTGGTGTTGGTCCACTGTGCTTCATTAAGTCCAGGGTCAATGCAGCCGTCTACCAGGAGATTTTGGAGCACTTTATACTTCCTTCCGCAGACGAGCTTTATAGGGATGCTGACTTCATTTTCCAGCAGGACTTGGCACCTACCCACACTGCCAAAAGCACCAAAGTCTGGTTCAATGACCGTGGGATTACTGTGCTTGATTGGCCAGCAAACTGACCTGAATCTATGGGACATTGCCAAGAGAAAGAGGAGAGACATGAGACCGAACAATGCAGAATAGCTGAAGGCCGCTATTGAAGCATCCTGGTCTTCCATAACACCTCAGCAGGACCACAGGCTGATAGCTTCATTGCCACACAGCATTGAGGCAGTAATTGCTGCAAAAGGGGCCCAAACAAAGTACTGAGTCCATATGCATGCTTTTACTTTTCAGAGGTCCGATATTGTTCTATGTACACTCCTTGTTTTATTGATTGCATGTAATATTCTAATTTACTGAGATTGCGGATTTGGGGTTTTCATGAGCTGTAAGCCATAATCATCGCACTTATGACAAATCACGGTTTGAACTATCTTGCTTTGCATGTAATGCGTCTATCTCATATATTGGTTTCCCCTTTTACGTTGTATTACTGAAATAAATGAACCTTTGCACAATATTCTAATTTTTCAAGTATCACCTGTATAACAGAGCTGTACGGCAATAATACTTGCAGTAATGTGTCTTTAAACTACAATAAATATGTTTAGAAATCAGTCTGTGATTACATTTACACTTTAGTTGCATAAATAGTTAGTAAGTCACCTAAAATTTCAGTCCCACCCCTGGAAACAATGGCACTCACACCCTTAAAATTAAAGCGTCCCTCTTAATTTAAAATGATGGGAGGAATTGTATATGAAGTATTAATTGATATTAGTATCCCAAGTTTACTAAAGTTTGATCAATGTTATTGTAATTGGGTAGCAGATTTTCCATTGACTGCAGTCAAAGTATTCTAAATGTCAGGGTTATATATTACTCGAGATCTAGAATTTAGCTCCTTCAGTTTAGAAGCTGCAATCAGACCAGTATCTAATTAACTAATTCCATTTTTTTTTTTTAAATCTGAGGAATGTACATTAAACAGTATAACAGGAGGTTTTCTATGGATGGAAATGTATTTATGAGTATAAAAGTGAAATCCAGTAGCATGCTGGAGCCATAAAACACATTTGTATGTTGACATACAATACCGCCAGTTCATTTTCTAGAATGTGGAGTGCAAAATGTTCAGTTACCATAATCCTCTGGAATTTACTCTACACTCAGTTTTCCTAGTCTGTATTCTTCATTATTGTCCCCTAAAGAGAACTCCACCTTTTTATTGTCTTAACATATGCACCTTTTTTCTAATACTATTTTATATATTGTTATTATCCATATAATATTTGTATTTGGGAGGGGGGGGGGGGGGGGGGGTGATTGCGGTTGCACTAAGAGGACAAATCATAAAGGCAAGCAATGTTTATTATTTTCATTTTTTTTTATCATTTTGCTTTATTAAATATACTTTGTCATATATCATAAGGTATATTGCCACTATTTTTGTTCATATATGGATTGATCTTTTGTCTTGCATTAAATGAATACTCTAAGCACCAGAATCACTAAACCACACTGGCTATAGTGCTTGTATCAGTTGTCATATACTGTAAATTGGATAAGTTTCATTATAAGTGCCACAAAATCTTTTCATTATGGCAAAGGTTCTGTACACAGAGTAAGTACCCTGCACGCATTTTCAGTTATCAAAATAGTTGTGTAATGTAGCTATAAACAGCCCATCTGGCTCGTACATAATAAAATAAATACATTTTGGACATCTGTTGCACGCGGTGTATATGTGCCACACATTCAAGTGGGAAAGATCTGGGGGATCTTTCCCACTTGAATGTGTGGCACATATACACCCTTGAGAGAGCCAAACCACGGCCAAATGTATGTGTGGCCATTGGCTTTGTTGATTGCAATCAAACCCCATGTACAGTTGCACTGAACCAACTCCACACAAGCACACTCAGCCAGCCATACACACATCTACACTTTGCAAACTCCACACACGTATCATATGCAACCAACCAATACAATCACATTTATCAACCCCCACACAATCACACTCAACCAGCTTTTACACTTAATGACATTTAACTAGCTACACACACAATCAAACTCGGCCAACTACACACATACACTCTGCCAAGCAGCATAATCATTCTCAGCATAGCCACACACGCAACCACGCTCAACAGGCCCCCACATAATCACACACAGCCAGTACACGCATCCCACTCGGGTGTATTGCCCAGGAGGGAGCAAGGAGTGGCAACGAGGTAGGCCCATCTTTGAATCTTGCCCCGAGTCCCTGTGGTTCTTGGTTATGCCCCTGCCCCCATACACAATAGTATAGTGCTACCCTTCAAACTATTTAAACACATTTTCTTTTTTAGGTGGTTTTTGAAGCCTTGCACAATCTGGAACCTAGAGGTTATGTTGTTGGATGGATCATTGCAATCAGTTTGCTTGTTGGAATCCTCATCTTTTTATTGTTGGCAGTATTGCTATGGAAGGTAAGTTAGGTGGAGTGAACCATAAAGTTAACTTATATAATAACAAAGTATTTATCCAGGAAAGGTATTCAGATTACTCTGGTTTACAAATATGATATGTGTTGTTGCCTCAAAATAGTGATTTAGTGATTTTTCACTTATATTTTGATAAAAAAAAATGTTTTACATTTATTTATTATTTGGTTACAGAATATTCTGCACTTTTTTTTTAAAATTAATATTTTGAATCTGTAACATTGCTTTACACAAATGTATCTGATAGCAAGCATATGTATGTATAACCTGTTGCTCTCATTTAGAAAAATGTATGTAACCAACTAAAGGTAAGTATGTCAGAGTTTTCATCACAAATAAAATACACAGCTCTGTATTGGAGATTCTGCAAATTGTCTTCTTCCCCAGACTGAAAAATAAATATACATCCCACAAACCCCAAAACCTATTATTCTTTTGTTATATATATTCTGTATGACAGGGAAACAGACTTGGCAGTCATATCTTATTAAATCCCACATGCTATCACACATTCATGCTCTTTAGTGTTAAGATGAACACATACTGTAGATGTGGAAACTCTAACTTTACGCCACATTCAGACAAGCATTTTATATTAATGGAGTCAAGAAATTGCCTTAAATTTTCACACACCTTTTGACATCCCTGAACTGCAGGAATTTTTCCAATCTCTCAGGAAGAGAAACCATATGTCGATTAGGTGCTAAATTATGGTTTAGTATAATTGTATGAAAATGCACAAAATAAAGCTATATTCTTAAGGGGGAAACTGGACACGTTATAATTATCCTGTGGGGAGTCCATGACTTATATTATATACCTTAGTACTACAATCTGCTTTTCATTAATGATCTTACTTATCTGACTTGATCTAAAAAGCCTGTAATAAAGTTGCTTCTGCTGTTTCTTCTGGCATCCCGTAGAATTCTACTGGCCAATTACTCTGCGTGAAAAGAACATTCCAAAATGCATTCCTTGATTCAGCCTTTGTGGATATCCCCTTGCTTGTTTTATTGTGATATTTGCTTCCCATTTTGAGTCCTGGATATGATTATAGAGCCTGATTAATAACACCCCATATTGGTCCCTTTTGTAGAGATGCCAAGTCTTTTTTTATGAATCTTTTTTTTATGTATACGTGCATTACAGAAAGGAAAATCAAATCAGATTTAGAAAGGTTTTTTTTCGCTTTGTAAAAATGTATAACAGGAAATGGTTATTGCTTTACTTTGATGGTTTGTTATAAAAAAAAAATCATGTAGCTCACTCTGTGTATAATAATCTGGATATGAGTAAGTTTAGAATTTATTCAGAGGAATCCAGAAAACGTGACTGCAAAACTTTTTGATTTAGTGTTTTATAATAACATAGGCCTGTCTTGAAATCAAGCAAGCTTGGAGGTCAGGTAATCTTTTTTTCTTTGTTTTCTTTGTATTGTATTGCACATGACATTTTATGTCACAGAAAAAGAATGTATAGGAAAGCAGGAATCTGGCACATGTGGAGCTGCCAGACACAGGTTTATTGGAGAATCTAGCAATTTTTTAAGCCTCCGAGCAAGCTTCTATGAAGGCTAGATAGAAATATTCTTGTTTGCTTTCTTTTATTCAACCACCCATGTATGATCACTTTTGAAGACTGGACACTAGCAGGGCTGTCTTTAACATTGATTGGACCCTGGGCAAGCATTTACTTGGGTCCCCTGGATGCCGACCTCCCCCAACAATTCCACCCCCTGACATGCAATCATGCCACTCTAACACAGTGGTGGGAGTGATGTAGAGAGGCCCCTGGTGCAAGACATTTTTGGGGGGCCTCCCCTCTAGCGCAAGAGTGGAGAAAAGATAGATCCTCATCTATCGTACAACTCCAATGATACTATGCCAGCTGGGGCTCGACCATTTGGCCATTCTTGCACGACTATATTTGTGAGCATGGTTTGCGCATTTGAATGTGAGCATGTTGTTGGATAGAATATGTGTGTGCTTGTATGGTGTAGTATTGGTGTTTGAGTGAAGGGGTGTGTTTCTATATACTTTTGGGTTTTAATTCAGGGGTGTGTTTGTATGTAATGTTTGTGTTTGCACATACATTTATAGATATACATTAGCAGCATTTACACACAAACATACTGATACATGCACACATCTGGACACATGCATATACTGACACAAACAGACTGGCATTTACACACACTAGAACATACACACAAACACAGACCCATACATAAACACACATTCAGATACACAAATTATAAAGCACAAACACTGGTGCACACACACAGAGATAAAAACACTGGCACATCCATACACAGAGATGCACACATAGATACACACTGATAAAGATATGAACATGCACTCAGGTACACACAAACACACAGGTACTCTTATATGGGTGTATTTGTGTGCAGTGTTGGTGTAGGAATGCTGGGATGTATGCATTGCTACACACTCAGTTGCACACTTACACAAACACTGAGATACACACAGGAACACAGACACATACTGTGGTGTATGCAGTGTTAGTGTTGGAATGTAAAAGTGTATTTGTGTGCATTGTTGGCACTGGAATGATGAGATGTATGCATTGCCACACGCATAGATACACACCAACACACATATAGACACGCAGGTACACATACAAACTGACACACAAGTACACAGGTATACATAAACACAGATACACATACACACTGACACACAGGTACACATAAACACTGACACAAAGGTACTCATACACTGACACAAATACAGCCAGATAAACACACACAGTTAGATATACACACTGACACACACACACACAGCCAGAAACACACACACACAGCCAGATACACACACTAACACACACACACATCCATATACACACACACTCTGCTTTGACACTACAGCTCATGCGCTGCAGAGTTTTGTGGGCATCCAAATTCCGATTATGATGTGAATAATTATTCTTATAAGGATTTCTATCGTCCACGAATCTTAAAGAATTCACTTATACGTGAACCAAGAGAAATTAACTACTTGAAACAAAAAGGATATAATTCAGCGTTTATTAAATGATTCCAGTCCAATGGCAGCTCAATCACCAAGTACAGAGTCTCTCTTTTCTGGTCCAGCGCCTAAATAGTTCATATTTGGATATATGCAACAACAAGGAACAAGAACAGGAACAACTAATAGTATAGTATATTAAGTTGTTGGTATAAATAAAATTAAAATGTGCACTCACACTTTTATGGAGCTTCAAGGCAGCTCCAACTTATGCACCTGGGCGGAATGATCCCTGCCTAAGTATAAAGGGCAGTGCAGATTCTTCACATGGTCGTAGTTGTAGAAGGTATCCTCATAAATTAAAACAGATAAATCGTAGTATAGTGTAGTATATTGACCTTTGTAGCAAGGGTTAGGTATAAATATAAAATGTGCACTTACATGTAGTGGAGCCCTAAGATTGGCTCCAAAAATAGCTTGCGACACTCAAGGATATAGGTGTAGGCAGTGTCTCTCTGTAGGTATGTATATAGAAAAACAAAATACAAACCACACTAGTGTACACTGTTATGGAGTGCAAGACACAATAAAAAGATAAAAAAAAACTACTCACATGCTTTAGAGCAAAGTACGGTTTGCTCAATCCAATACGCTTAGGTGGTATTATCCCTACTAAGGATATGTAGCCCAAGGATCCAGCTGCAG
Organism: Pelobates fuscus; assembly: GCF_036172605.1. Taxonomy (NCBI): domain Eukaryota; kingdom Metazoa; phylum Chordata; class Amphibia; order Anura; family Pelobatidae; genus Pelobates; species Pelobates fuscus. The sequence goes on from NC_086320.1 coordinate 256,222,488, forward strand.
GAAAAACAGGTCCAATAAAACAGTACTTTTAATTATATAACAATCAATCAAAACAGTAACAAAGTAAAACAATAAATAAAACATTATAAATAATACACTTAACGTGTTTCACTTAAACATAGGCTTTCTCAAAAGTGTTTACATTAAGCAATTTAACATTTACAGTTAAGTACTGCCTATATATACTTACCTCTCCCACTCCGTGTTGCCCTGTTGTGGTTCTAGTAGCCCAAGAGCACGTTCCTTGTGTATCCTTATCCTGGTATCTGATATTGTCTTTTCAAATGCTTCTCATGATCTCTGTAATCCTTTGACCTTGGCTTGTTTAATTGTCTATCTGCTTCTCTTCTGTCCTTGACCTTGGTATTCTCTCTGACTCTTCTATCATTAGTCCGACCACTCTTTGTTTTAATACACGGAAAGTATATTTGTTATTCGTATAGTCAGCACGCTTATGTTCCATGCAATCCCGACACAGCCATGCCTTCTCCAATACAGTGCATACATATTTGTTACTTAGAACAATCTTATTGACCCCTTAAGGACGCATGACGGAAATTTTCCGTCATGCTGGTCCTACCCTTAAGGACGCATGACGGAACATTTCCGTAATGCAGTATTTTTCCAGCAGGGTCTATTACCTTGCTGGTAACTATGAGCCCCAGGTATCATTTGATTCCTGGGGCTCCCCTCTCTCACCTGGGGCCAGAATTAGTGTCCCCAGACTGACTGATGCTCTGTTTGCAGAGCTCAAAGTGAGCGCTGCAAACAAGCATTTAAATGGGGATTTAAATCCCCACTATTACAATTTGGTGTGATCAGGGTTAAATCCCTGCTAACACAAGGGAGTTCCAGGTATCAATGGAAACCTGGGGCTCCCCTCTATCAGCTGGGGACATTTTTAGTGACCCCAGCCTTTTTGATGAGTTACATTCAGTGCTGGAAGTCAGCGCGGCATGTATCTGCTTAAATAGGCATTTAAATGCCTATATCTAGATTGTGGTGTAAGCAGGGTTAAATCCCTGCTCACACCAGGAAACCCAGGTATCATTAGAAACCTGGGTCTCCCCTCTCTCAGTTGGGGTCATTTTTAATGTCCACAGACTGACAGCTGAGCTGCATGCAGAGCTCAAAGTGAGATCGGCATACAGCTGTTTAAATGGGGATTTAAATCCCCATAGAGCACAATGCAGTGTGAGCCGGGTTAAATCCCTGCTCACACTAGGAAACCCAGGTATAATTAGAAACCTGGGTGTCCCCTCTGTCAGCTGGGGCCATTTTTAGTGGCCCCAGGTTTTTTGATGAGCTGCATGCAGAGCTCAAAGTGAGGTCGGCAAGCAGCTCTTTTAATGGGGATTTAAATTCCCATAGACAGCAATGTAGTGTGAGCAGGGTTAAATCCATGCTCACACTAGGAAACCCAGGTATCATTAGAAACCTGGGGGTCCCCTCTGTCAGTTGGGGCCATTTTTAGTGGCCCCAGGTTTTTTGATGAGCTGCATGCAGAGCTCAAAGTGAGATCGGCATGCAGCTGTTTAAATGGGGATTTAAATCCCCATAGAGCACAATGCAGTGTAAGCAGGGTTTAAATCCCTGCTCACACTAGGAAACCCCGGTATCATTAGAAACCTGGGTGTCCCCTCTGTCAGCTGGGGCCATTTTTAGTGGCCCCAGGTTTTTTGATGAGCTGCATGCAGAGCTCAAAGTGAGGTCGGCAAGCAGCTCTTTTAATGGAGATTTAAATCCCCATAGACAGCAATGTAGTGTGAGCAGGGTTAAATCCCTGCTCACACTAGGAAACCCAGGTATCATTAGAAACCTGGGGGTCCCCTCTGACAGTTGGGGCCATTTTTAGTGGCCCCAGACTTTTTGATGAGCTGCATGCAGTGCTGAAAGTTAGCACTGCATGTAGCCATTTAAATCCACAAAGAACACTGCAGCTGAGCGATCAAGCTCAGCTACAGTCATTCTCTCAAGTGATCTGGTGCTTGGGAGACCCCCAGGGTCTGAACAAACCCTGGAGGATCACCCTCTATGCCCAAATGCCATTCTGATCAGTGCTGGGCATTTTTAGTTGCCCAGCACAGATCGCATTGCATTGGGAAAAATGTCTTCAATGTAAGAGATGGGAGACTGTTATACTGAAAATAGCCAGTAGATGGCAGCAACATACCACTGTGTTTTAGTTTAAAATCCCTTTACTAATATCAGCACTGATATTAGTAGAGGGAAACCTTTGGGATTAAGATTAAATTAAGGATTATTATTCGGTTTAGCATAAGTACTAGATTTATTATCAGGTTTATTACTGGGTTTATTATTAAGTTTATGTTTGAGATTAGGTTTATAATTAATTGTAGTATTGGGATTATGTTTCAGATTAGGATTCAGATTATGGTTCAGATTAGGATTAGGGTCAGCTCGGGCATCCCTTGCTGAATATAGCAAGGGAATTCCTCGGCTGACACCAGCAGGGGGAATCATTTTAACACTATTGCTAAAGGTAGGATTGAGATTTGGATTAAGGTTATAATTAGGGTTACACATGGGATTACATTATGGATTAGGATTGTGGTAATGGTTTATTATTAGATTGAGGGTTAGATTTAGGATTAGGATTTGGTTTAGAATTAGGGCTTGGTTTAGGATTAGGGATTTAGATTGGGTTTAAGATTAAGATCGCTACTTTCCAAAGATATGCATATGGGGTATATTTGTGCTGAGAAGATGTTGCTGAGTACAGCTAAGATAATTTTATGACAGTGGGAAACAGGATATTTAAAAAAAATAATCATCAGAAATACTATGTGTATGTAAAAATGTTAAAATAAAAATGAATACCACAAACTTTGAAACAAAATGGTAACAAAATGTCACTTCAATAAAGCTTACAATATTTTATATGAGGGTCCCCATGTTGTCCACTTTTGTAAATGGTATGCATTGGTGGCGTTATTTAAATATATGAGCGACTAAAATGCCCCAAAATGAAACGATAACCATTCGTCAATTTGCCATTTAAAAAAACCTGTAATGGGCCGGGTATGATTTTAGCCCTGTATTTTTTCACAAAAACCTGGCTAAGGTGTACAAAGGGGGTAATTTTGTACTCGGGAAATATAGCTGAGAATAATTTCGTGATTTAATTTACAGTAACATATATCAAGATTCCAAAATTAACTACTAAAATACAACATGTGTGTATAAAAATGCAAAAATAAAACAATATGATAACATTTGAAAGTAATTGGTGCTAACATAACTGTATAATAAAGCTCAAAATATACCATATGACATAGCCCGTGGTGTCTACTTTCACAAATGGTATGCATTTATGGAGTAATTTTAACTGTCAAACTGCTACAATGCCCTAAAATGTGATATAGACACACCAAATCCATTTATCAAAATTCTAATTGAAAAACTGTAATGGTCAGGACTCGTTTAAGGCACTGCAGCTTCACAGGATAGTGTCAAAGACATACATTGGGGGTATTGTTTTATTCAGAAGAGTTTGCTGAGCATAATTATGGGGTTTTGATCACAGTGGCACATACCAGACTTGAAAAATGACCCCCAAAAATGTAATGTGTATGTAAAAAATGCAAAAAAATATATTTTACCACAAAGTTTGACATAAACTGGTGAAAAAATGGCATCACGCTAAGGCACGATATATACCATATGAGATACACTGTAGTGTCTACTTTCACCAATGGTAGGTCATTGAGGGATAAATTCAACAGTTAAACTGCTACAATGCCCCAAAATGATACTTGCTCCATCAAATTCATCTCTCAAAATTATCACTGTGAAAACTGAAATGGTCAGGTCTCTTTTATGGCACTATAACTTCACAGGATAGTGGCAAGGACATAGATTGGGGGTATCATTTTACTCTGTTGATATGGCTGAAAACAATATGGGGTTTTCTACAGCTGTAGTATATATCAACTTTATGAAATACACATTAAAAATCCTTGTTTTATGTGTGTATGTTAGAAATCTGAAAAAAACACAATTTTACTACACGATTTAGCAGAAATTGGCAGCGAAATGGCTACGTAAAAAGTGTCAGAATACCCTTTGGTAAATAGCCTGTGATGTGTGCTTTATATAAATATATACTTTTGTGCAGCAATTTTGCTTTCTGTGATGGCTATTAAGCTTACAAGACAAACATGCCAAATTCTAAAATTGCTCCACATTAAAAAAAGTTTTTACTCCTTGTATTTTGTGACCTGTAACTTTCAAAATAAGCTGAAATCCTAGACATATTATGTACTCTGAAAATCAGAACAACTCATTGAATATTTTTTACATTATTTTCCTTAAGCTGCACTTATTATACACACGTCATTATTGCCTAAACTGTGAAAAAAACAATTTATTTCATTTTTTTCATTTTTTTGGATTTTTTTAATAATAAATAAGAATTTATATATGTATATGTCACATCAGATTAAAGCCCTTTTTGTCCTTTAAAAAATGATATATAACATGTGTTGGTGTAATAAATAAGAAAAATGCAAACAGAGGTTGAACACAAACAGCAAAAAATGCAAAAAATGCTTGTGTCCTTAAGGGTAAGTTCAGTTTTTGAAGCTGCGTCCTTAAGGGGTTAAGGTGTTTTGTAAAACAAAATGTACTTTAATGTTATTTATATTCAACTTAAAATATGATCCATGAGCTAATTTTCTTTTTGACATATGGGTCACCATGCAAATGTCCAAATTTCATATACATAAATAGATTTCAGTCAAAAATAAGTAAAGAACTGCTATGCTACTGAAATATGCACAGTTTACACATTTTAATATGTGGACAATCTACAGGTTTCATATGGAAGTGTACACCAGAAACTGCTGTGCATGTATATGCAAACTTCTGCAAAGGTTGACAATATCTTAACTGAATATTCTGTTTATGAAATAAAAAAAAAAATAGTAAAATGAAAATACTAAGTTATAGCTAACAGTAACAAGCAATTTGCAATATCCAATAATGCAGTTTTATTGATCTAGTTAGAGATACAGTGTCTGAAACAGCAATCAGATAATATTCTACATCACCTGTAGCTAATTTTGAAACCCCATTCTTGCGCTAGATGGTAAGTGGTATACAGAAAGAATAGTATTTTTAAATTCAGAAACCTATGTCAAACATTTAACCATAGGTTGCAGACAATTAAAATATTCTGCTCTAGATTTTGAAATGTAAATTTATCTGGTTCCATCTCGGAGCATATAAAACCTACTGCATTAATTATTCAAACGTATAAGCCATGTTACATTCATCTTTTAATTTGTTTTTCTTTTTGGCTCATTAGAAACAATAGCCTAGCTAAAAACTATTTTTTTCCGCAATAGATGACATAGCAATGGCATATATTGAGTAACAAAATAACTTGTCTTTCATTGCCCTAAACATTTATTTATAATTAAGTTGTAAGATAATGGTAACAATAGAATACTGCATATCTTTAATTTAGTTTAAATACTGGTTGACATTTTTTTTCACTGGAAATATGTATTCTGCTACTTCTTATAGCAAATGCCACCGTTATTTTCCTTGCCTCTTAAGTAGTTTCCATAAAAGTGGTTTGGGAAAACTAGACCATTCTTAGACCAATATTTGTTGCCAACAAAATCCATGTGAAAACACATTACTCAAAATCTTGGCTTATTTAATAAGTCTGTGTATAGAATATAAAATGTTTCTGTTTGAAAATCTAAAATATAGGATAAATAAGAATGTTGTGTCTGCGAAGTAACTATAGGCTTAAACAAACCAATGAGTGGATGATAACTGCTAGTTACAGTGTGGTTTGATGTGTATAGGTTACAGCCTTTATTATTCATTCTTTAATATGCTTGGTTTTCAATCTGTAAAGACCCAAAGAAACGATTCCTCTATTTTACAATTTATATTTTAAAAGAATGTGCTTTTGCAATGATCATATCATTTCTTTACAAACATGTACACTGGCTTAATTATAAAATTATGCTATAATGTTCCTTCCATTTATTAATTGGCTTTAATCTGTTTTAATTTGAATTAAATAAGTGCTGTTTTTATGAATAGAACCTGCCTGTCTGCCTTTTAATTGAGTTCCTGGCTGTTAATTTATTTTCATTCTGCTATCATTAAGAGTGAATGACAGCCTACATGCTCAGCCATCATCACATATTTTTACCTCTTTTCTGCATAATTATGGCTAGTGAGATAGCTCAGCTGGCTAAATGCATTATCTTAGTGGTTGCTGGTTTAGTTCCCGACGGGGTTTAATTAGCCCTTCATCCTTTCAAAGTAGATAAATTAGTATAATTAAATTGGGTAATAGTAACATCCCCTGGATTTTGGGCAAAGTAACATCCCAGGACGTACTTGGAAACCAGAGTACCGTATATACTCGAGTATAAGCAGAGTTTTTCAGCACATATTTTGTGCTGAAAAACCCCAACTCGACTTATACTCGAGTCAATGTTTGTATTATGGCAACTTACATTGCCATAATACAGACTGGGGGCTGGCAGAGAGCACTTACCTCTCCTGCAGCTCCTGTCAGCTCCCTTCTCCTCCGCGCCGGTCCGGTCAGCTCCCCTGTCAGCTCGCAGTGTAAGTCTCGCGAGAGCCGCGTGGTCATAGTCCGGCTCTCGCAAGACTTACACTGGGACTTGCAGAGGGAGCTGACCGGACCGGCGCGGAGGAGAAGGGAGCTGACAGGAGCTGCAGGAGAGGTAAGTAAACACTCTCTGCCAGCCCCCTCCACTGAACTGCCAATGCCACTGGACCACCAGAGAGTGAGAGCCCCCCTCCCTGCCATGTATCAAGCAGGGAGGGGGGACGAAAAATAATAATAATAATAATAAAATAAAATAATATTAAAAATAATAATAATAAAAAATAATAATAATATAACAAAAAAAAATAATAATAATAATAAAAAAATAATAAAAATGCCCACCCCCCACCAAGGCTCTGCAACACACACACACACACACACTGCACCCATACACACTGCACCCATACACACTGCACTCATACACACACTGCATGCTTACACACACTGCATGCTTACACACACTGCACTCATACACACTCACACTGCACTCATACACACACACTGCATTCATACACACACACTGCATTCATACACACACTGCATTCATACACACTGCATTCATACACGCTCACACTGAACTCATACACACACACTGCACTCATACACACTGCACTCATACACACACACACACACACACACACACACACTGCACTTATACACACACACACACTGCATTCATACGCACACACACTGCCCTCATACACACACACTGCCCTCATACACACGCACACACACTGCACTCATACACACTCACACTGCACTCATACACAGTCACACTGCACTCATACACACTCACACTGCACTCATACACACTCACACTGCACTCATACACAACCACACTGCACTCATACGCACACACACTGCACTCATACGCACACACTGCACTCATATACACTGCACTCATATACACTGCACTCATACACACACACTGCACTCATACACACATTGCACTCATACACACACACTGCATTCATACACACACTGCATTCATACACACACACTGCAATATTCAATTAATATAATTTTTTTAGGATCTAATTTTATTTAGAAATTTACCAGTAGCTGCTGCATTTCCCACCCTAGTCTTATACTCGAGTAAGTTTTTTTCCCCAGTTTTTTGGGGTAAAGTTAGGGGTCTCGTCTTATATTCGGGTTGGCTTTTACTCGAGTATATACGGTAATCTGAATATACCTTTCCAGGTTAAATACCTTGTTATTATTATTTAACCCCTTCCCGCCGTTACAACGTGCTATGCCGTCACGGATTAAGTGGGCTTTAAAGCCGTTGTGACGGCATAGCACGCCGTAACGGCTTTAAGCCCTGGAGCGCCCGGGTTACTTACCTTGCCGGCGCTCCGCTTCGGGAGGACTGCCTCACAGCCCAGGCAGCCCTCCCACGGCAAATCAGGCCCCCGGGGGCCATGTGATCGCTCTCAAAGAGCGATCACATGGCCCCCTATAGCTGGCTGTGGATCTGCCAGCAGGGGGACTGTCTAAAATATTAGACAGTCCCCCTGCTGGTGGGAAGTATAAAAAAAATATATTAAACATGTGTAAAAATAAATCAAATGTATTTATATATATATATATATATATATAATATATGTATATATATCATATATATAATATATATGTATATTATATATATTTAACGTCATACATAGTGTATTTTAATACTAATATAAGTACATATATTAGTATTAAAATACACTTAGAATGACGTTACATATATATATAATATACATATATTATATATATAATAGATAAATACACATATATTATATATATACATACTTATAATTACAATAATAAATAAATAAAATAATAAAATTAATAAATAAAATATTCAAACAAAATTTAATATAAATTATATATACATATGTAATTTCATTCTAACTGTATTTTGTTATTAATATATATATATATTGGTAACAAAATACACTTAGAATGACATTCTATATATATCTATCTATATATAAAATGCAAATAACCGCAAATATATATATAGATAAATACATATAATTACATAAAATATTACATTAGTATACACGTAGAATTTAAATACCTATAAATGCATATGTATTAAAATTCTACGTGTATATTTAAGTAATCTTTTAACATAATTAGGTGATTTGATTAATTAAAATTTGATTGACATGCCTGACAACACAGGGAGAAAGTGCAGAGAATTGAATTCGCAAGCACTATATTTGACCCTGTAACTCTCCAAAACAACATAAAACCTGTACATGGGGGGTACTGTTTTACTCGGGAGACTTCGCTGAACTCAAATATTAGTGTTTCAAATTGGTAAATTGTATTACAACGATGATATTTTAAGTAAAAGTGAGGTTTTTTGCATTTTTTACAAACGAACGGCACTTTTATGGACTATATTATTGTTGTAATATGTTTTACTGTTTTAAAACACTAATATTTGTGTTTAGTGAAGTCTCCCGAGAATAACAGTACCCCCCATGTACAGGTTTCATGGTGTTTTGGAAAGTTAGAGAGTCACATATAAGGCTTGCATTTCATTTTTTTTACATTGAAATTTGCCAGATTGGTTATGTTGCCTTTGAGAGCGTATGGTAGCCCAGGAATGAGAATTACCCCCATGATGGCATACCATTTGCAAAAGTAGACAACCCAAGGTATTGCAAGTGGGGTATGTCCAGTCTTTCTTAGTAGCCACTTAGTCACAAACACTGGCCAAATATTCGTTTTTTGCTTTTTTAACACAAAAACAAATATGAACGCTAACTTTGGCCAGTGTTTGTGACTAAGTGGCTACTAAAAAAGACTAAACATACCCCACTTTCAATACCTTTGGTTATCTACTTTTTAAAATGGTATGCCATTATGGGGGTAATTCTCATTGCTGGGCTATCACACCGTCTCAAAGGTAACATTGCCAATCTGGCAAATTTCTATTTGAAAATGGAACGTTCTATATTTGACCCTGTAACTTTCCAAAACACCCTAAAACCTGTTAATGGGGGATACTGTTGTACTCGTGAGACATCGCTGATTACAAATATGTGCATTTTTGTGCAGTAAAACCTAACAGTATTATGGCATTCACAGCTAAAATGTCAGACGGAAATACAAATTGTAAAAAAAATCTTATTTTCTCACATTTTTTTAAAATTTTATTCATAATGAATTATGTTCCATATATGAATAGTTAATGGTAAATTAAAGCCCTGTTTCTCCTGAACAAAATGATATATAATAAGTGTGGGTGCATATAATTTGAAAGAGGGGAACTACGGTTGAACAGACATGTAGCGCAAATTCTAGTTTTTGTTTACGTTTTGTTTTGATCAGAACGTGCACTATTGACTCCGTCCTGAAGGGGTTAAGCTTGTGTAAATTTTCACTGCTGAAAGCAGTCTTTAAAAAGTAGCTGATAAAAATAATTTACCTCGAAATGTGTAACTGGGAAGAAAACTTCAGACAATTGTGCATTTTAATCAACATTTCCAGAAAGCATATGCTACAGCTAATGGAACCCTTTCTCTTATCTAGAGTCAAACTATGAAAATTAAATACCTCAAATACTGTTTGGCCAGACCCATGTTATGAGGACCCATTTCTTTTACTATATGTTCTCAGGATCAAAGTAACTCGCTTTACTTAAAATAGCCATATACAGATAAATGATGAAGTCTATAGTCTTAGCGCTGCTAATTTTATATTTTGTTTTGCTATACACAAACGTAATGAGATCTGATTTGTTGTATTGGCTAGACACCAATATGTCCCAATTTGTCTTTGGTAAAGTAAAATGACAATCAAAGATAAAAAAAAAAAAGTATTTTTTGGAAACTAAAAGCTGAGCATTGCAATGCATCTATGTCATCACATGAATGTGTTATTTTAAGCTCTGAATATAAGGCAATGTAATTTTCATCAATGACTTAAATAATCTATTCTATCACATTCCTTTTGCAGATGGGCTTCTTCCGTAGAAGGTATAAAGAGATCATTGAAGCAGAAAAGAACCGGAAAGAGTATGAAGAAAGTTGGGACTGGGTCCAGAAAAACCAGTGAGCTGAAAACACAAGTCCAGTCACGTGACACACATTTGCTAGCTAATTGGCTCTGCTCTTGTATCTTCCATATGTGGAAGAAAAAAAATCTTCTCCAGATTTTCTGGAGGCCCATTGATGCTGTTTATTACTTTATCAAGCTAACTAGCAGAGGAAAGTGTGTCCTGAGGCAACCACTGAAGCTATGGAGAGTGGCTGGAGTAAAATATTCATTCTGCCAAGATAAACTTTGCTAATCAAGCTGCAATGAATAGCAATATTTATGAACCCAACATCATTATGTGGCATATCTTCAGGGGCAAGCTGTTAACTGAAATAGTTTTTTTTTTTTTTTTTTTAAATATACAACTTTTATACAGATTTTGTCTTTATATTTGTTGATGTTATGTAATGAATACCTGTACAGTTCTCTAAAGCACTGACACCTACCTGCATCTATGTAAAAGATCTGTGTACATGTGTGTACACATGCATGTGTTTGTATGACTATGCATATATGTACAAAAAACATATACCACACATGCACAAATGTATGAGTTTTTATGTATATACATATTTAGTGTTGACTTCTTACTGCCATTCAGTGATACGCAAACATTCGTCTCCCAAGACTTCAAAAATAAATCATCATATTTCTGCAATAAAAGCTATGAAACTCATTACAGAAGTAGATAAAGTTGAATATGGAGTATTATGTATAAAATAGAATATATTAAGTGGAGGTTGGGTGGACAGCTATTTTTGTTAAGCTATTAGCTATTTGTTAAGCTATTATGTTCATTTTCCATTGAGATGTCCAGTACAGTTTGTGTGTACATAGTCCTACTTATCCGAAACTAAAAATCGATGTGAGAAGGGGAACGTTGTATCCCTGTTCACTGAGTTCCACTGCTTGTGATTGTTTTGAAACTGGTCATAGAGAAGATTCTGCATTGCTCGGTCACATTACAATGTAAACGATCAGGCCAGATGGCACTTAAAAGAATATTATAAAGTTAGGAATACAAACGTGTATTCCCTAATGCTATACTGCACCGGTGCCCAGTTAAATGTTTAGGATCCCGTGCCAGTTTGGAGTTCAATATAGATTACCTTTTCTCCCTTGCAACACATATCAACTCCACAGTGTGCCTACTTGTTTGTGTCTGTAGATTAAAAGGAAAATAAGGGGTACAAAATCGGGTTTAGAAGTACACGAGAAATAAAAGGAGGTTAATATGAACCTAGGTAGTTAAATAGGTAAACAAGATATAGATTTAATTCTAAAAAAAAAAACAAGTAGACAAACAGGAACAGTAAGTTAAGGGGGCATTTCCTAAACAAGTTTACACAAGATATACCAGGAGTTAAAGGGGAGTTTAGAGATACACAAGAGATAAGAGGAGGTTAAGAGAGAGATAAATGATAAAATAGGAGGATAAGAGAAACAGGGAAAAGAAAGGTTAGGAGTGACACAAAATAGAGTAAGAGGGGATATGAGGAACACCCAAGGAGACAAGAAAGTACAGAGATGCACTACGGCAGATGACAAACTGGTTTACAATTTTGGTTTTACAAGTTTGGATAAAGTGCTCAATGAGATGAATTGTGTGAAGTGCATGTAATTATTTGCTTGAATGTTTCAAGGTTTTGGAAACCACAGATTTTTCACATTAATGCTTTAACGATAATGTCAATTTAGAATACAAAAAACATCAACAATTTTACATTTCATGCAGGGATTTATTGATACTTTATTCCTAACAAAAAATGGAATTGCATGGAGTATAGACACATTTGGCCTTTAAGCTGCGTGAGTATCAAGGCAAATGTAGTTCTCTTACTCATACCTAGCAAAACCTTTCTGAGAAATTAATTAACCCCTAAACAACAAGCTACATCCAAACAAGAGTGTTTTTTTCCCCTTAGGCTATGTCCACATATAGTAAAAAAGGACATGTGGTGCAATCAGTATGTTACAGCTTATGTAATGTACAGCTATATAATTATAACGTGTACCAAACAGTTATGAGTGTACTGCAAGTACAAAGGACTTGAATGGAAATTTATATTGTTTGATTTTTTTTGTTGTTGGTAACATGCCTACTTTTACTTTTTTCCCTACTCTTACCATGCATGTCTGCAAATAGATTGGTTTCTTGGTATCCTATTACATATTTCATGGGGAATGACAACCACTTTTTTCAAACCAAGTGCAGCCAGCTTTTAAGGAAATTTAGCTCTGAGAAATATATATTTTTTTTTTTCCCCTTTATTTTCAAGCAATAAAACTTTTCTTAATACACGGGTAAAACCTAGTTAGGTACACAATATGATTATGAGAGAGCAATAAACACAGACTTGAAGGACACATTTTTGGAGTTGGATAAAAATGTTTAATCTATTTGTGCTGCAGATCTCTTCTACAAGCATTCCACTCTGTGGTCCTTGACAGGCTTAAAAAATGTTTACACAAAACTGGCACTTAAAATTATTTATATGAATGTGCAAATATTCAGGTCAAAACTCCTAAACATGTGATTATGAATAATATAAAGCATACATTCATTCACTTATTAAAAAAACAAAACAAAATTAAACTCTAATAAAATGATTGCAGTTTTAATCAACAAAATAAGAAATACACTATGCTTGCTTCAACCCAGAAGTGATATGTGCATGAAGAAATGTGCAAAAAATGCAATAAACCAAAACATAAGATATACATAAAGACACACATATACTTTATGACAATACCACTGCCAAGCAAATAATGTTGAGCTCATAATTTTAGAGACTGTTGCAAGTGCACAGGATCTTTAATGTGAGAATAATATTTAAGTTATATAATGTTCAGTTATCAGTTCATAGATTGCTGCAGATTGTCTTGAATCTGATGCTCCTTAGCCTATTTAATTTGGAGAATTCGGGCCAAACCTTGGTGGGAAAAGATGGCAACAAAATGTAACTTGCAGACATTATTTTTTAATTTGTACATAGTAGATTTTGATGAATATTTATTTAGAACTAGTTATTAATGGGCATTTAATACTAAGTGCAAAAAGAAGGCCACCTAACATTTTAACCCCTTAAGGACCAAACTTCTGGAATAAAAGGAATCATGACACGTCAGACATGTCATGTGTCCTTAAGGGGTTAAAGGCACTAAAATAAAACTAGTATAAACTGGGTGCCTGGTTATACGTAAGGCCAGAAAAATTATGAATTAGAAAAACGTAACAATAATTCACGAGGGTTGGCTTACAGAGTTTTTTAATCTGCTAAAGGGAAAGACAAAAGAGAGGCAATATGTTAATGAAACCATAAAATCATTTTAATTTGTTTAATGTTATTAAGCCATACCAACATCCTGTCATATTGAGAAATAAAACTGAAACGTTCCACCACTAGTAAGACACTTAGCAAACAGAGAGTATACATTGTAATAGCCCTGATTCCTGCTCTGATCCACATTTCAGGTGAAAGAAAAAATATTTGGCTCACCTAGTCATTGTGCAATAGTTGTGCAATAGTGATTAATTTCTTTGTAATCCAATCCATCATTGGATATCTTGGAGCGCGCCACATATTTAAGACCTGTTAGAACCCATATTTATATTTTATCTCCAACCTTTCCAATATAAAAGTTATTTGTTGCCTTTCATTCTCCCCAGTTTCAGTTACCCATAAACATTCGTATGGCCTTCTTTCACATCTTTTATTTCCATTCTCCCCTATTTTAACTTTCCTACTAATAATTTCAGTCCTTCACAACATGTGTTGTAAACATCGATGATCCTTGTGTTAGCATCAAACTCACCAATTCTCTAATTTTCTTCTCCTTCTCAACTTTTTTTTTTAGCTTTTCCAAACTTACATGTAAGCCAGAGATTACCTAGACATATGTTGCACTGTCTACTTGCCTAGCTTCATATAGGGAGCCTAGCTATAAGCTAAACACAATGGCGCTTGATGCATTCATATACCAATGTGTTTGCCAGTTAGTCTTCCTTTGTGATCACTAGCATATGTCAGATAATTCATTCTATAATGCTAATGGATAAGTGCCAGTTAGGAATGACTGAGGCTGGACTCTTGGAGTTGGAGGAGGATCATCCAATATCTTAATTATTGCATCCTTATTTGTAATAGCCACTTGGTAAGGAAAACCTGAAGAAATGTGTACAGGACTATATAACAGAAACAGAGATACATTTGGAGCAAGAGTTGTTAGCCCTTTAAAGCCAGCACTATTTTCCAAGTGTGTTTCTTACCAGCATGAGAAACATAAAATTAGAATACTTCCTAACATGGTTATGCTGTTTGTTATATGCATAATTATACAACATTGTTATGGATTCAACATGCACTGAAATATGTCAGGGAAAATAAGAGTGTGTTATATTTGTCCTGAACATCTTCCTAATATTCATTGATATTATGCATTATAGTTTTGAGGTGTGAAGGATTGTGTTATATCAATACAAAGCACAAAACATTACATTGAAAAGGGCAGAAATCTTAAAAAAACAAACAAGCAGCACTCAACATTAGCAGTATAAAAGTGTATGAAGGGAATATTTGCAAATTGGATATGGTTATTATAATCCTCGATTTAAAGGAAAACTCAAAGCACCATAACCACTGTACCACCCTTTCATGTATATCATGCCATTAATGCCCTTACGCACTCCCATTGTTAGGAGTCAAAATCAGAGTGTTTGATTTCTTGGTGCCACTGCCAACAGCCACTGCCATCAGCTGAGAGAGATCAGATCCACTAACTCTCCTGAATTAAGCCCTGCAATGTTTAGTTCATTGGCTGAGGGTGAGCTGTAGTAGTTATGGCAGTTTGAGTGTACCTTTAATGGAATATTTACTTAATCAATAGCTTTCTTAGTAGAGATTATATCATAATGCTACGTTTTCACAGAGGGGCCATAAGGAATAATGTGTTATCTATTCAACATTTCTAATTTATTCTGTAGTGTGCTCATGATTATAGCACTATTCATTTTTCATTTACTTTGTCCCCAGCTTTACTGTTGTACATATGTGTATACTGAACTGTCACTATCCAAAATACGTTTGATAGCATATATGTATTCTTAATACAATGAATACTTTTAATTTGACTTTTATTGGTCAAATTAAGGTGGTTTACAGTGTAGAAATACCTGTATACAGAAATGTAGACGGAAATGTAGATGGATATATATGTTGACTTCAGATCATATGGGTAATATCGGAGATCTGTCCGTTTATAATAACCATACCAGCTGCGTACAAACAATACATATCATTAAAGAAAGTTATCTAAAGTGACAGCATTACCCCTTCATGACCGTATTGACTGTACAAAATAACAATTTAAAACATTTTTTAGAACTGTTTTTTTACAGAAATCCAACTTGATTACATCACACATACATTAAACTTTTAACCACATTTTTTGCTGATTTCTTAATTCTATAGCAAATCATTTAGCATATTATAAATATAATTTTGTACTCTACAAATATGTCCTGACGACTAAATGGGTGTCAAGCTAATGTTAATGTCAAGCATAATGTGTTATGCTGATAAAATGGAAAATAATATAAATGTATGGGTTTTACATTTTCATTTGCCTGTCAGTATTTTAATTTTTACTATATGTACAGGTTTCCACTTTGTAATTTATTTCTTAAATTGCATATCAAGAATACATGGAAGCAGATGATGACTATAATATAATAATGATTTATGAAAATATTGTGTATAATAGCTGAGGACAAACAGAGTGAAACTTGCTTGTATTACCATCTTAAGTTCATCTTGGGAATAGGAGCACAGTGAATATATTGCACAGAAGTTATGGATTCTATTTAATTGCATATGTATTGTATCACTTTTTGACTCAGATATGTGGGGTGATGTCACTTAAAGAATATAGTAATTACCAAAAAAATCAAGAGTATGTGTAATTTTATACTACGGTTCAGATTTGAGATATTTGGAGTACTCAAAATAAGACCTTGCTATACAATTATACATCCTATATGTTCTTTCTTTTCTATTTCTTATATGTTTGTAATTGTATTCAAATATTCATTGCACCAGGGGTCTGGAATCCAGTACCCCTACCTTTTATTGTTTATCTGTTTATGAGAGATTGGATCACATTTTCACTATGAACTGCATCTTAAGGCTTTTGGTCACCTGTTATCAAATTCACGTGCACTGTTTTGGGAATGTAAAGCTTAAAAAAATTGTTTGGGGTTTATGGGACAATAAAAAGACACAAAATATTAAATATGTTGTCTGTGTGTTGAGACTAGCCAAACGTCTAACTCTCCTTATTTCTTATTTCTGGTGAAGCATATTTCCTACTGATTAGATTGTTGTGAAATGTCTGTCTCACTTTGGGCATGCTGCAGTGGTGACTTGTGGGGCACGGACACTTAAGGTAGCGTCTCACCAGTTATTGTTATTATAATAAAATACATACGTTGCCAATGGTAAAAGAGTGAACTACTAACATTGTGTCTAGGCATATGCACAATCGGTCCAGTCTAAGAGCACCTCAGACATGTTCAGTATTCTCCTACAAGAGGTTTTCTGAAATACACCATTGATTCATTGTGATTTCATGTCCTGCATTGCAATGTATTTTTTTCTGCTTATGCTTTATTTTCCACAATTATAGCTCTAGTTGTAGTTCTCAAAATCATTTCCCAATGCCATATATGTATATTATTTTAGTATTTTTAGTAAATGCCCTTATTAAAACTTGCAAAAAAGTAATGATGGTCCAGGCACTCAAGTTCACTCCAGTGGGCAGATTTATTGGAGCAAAATCAAAACAACGTTTCGGCCCTGTTGTGGGCCGAAACGTTGTTTTGATTTGGTACTGAAACAAAATATTTACTGCTACTGGCCCTTTAACCCCTTAAGGACCAAACTTCTGGAATAAAAGGGAATCATGACGTGTCACACACGTCGTGTGTCCTTAAGGGGTTAAGAGCTAACCGGGCTTGATATACATGCTTGGTGTTTCGTATTATTTCATTATCATTTTTTTATTTTAAAAAAATATTGTAACAAAACCCTACCTTATGCCTGGGAATATTTATTACTACCGGCCCTTTAAGAGCTAACCGGGCACATATACAGGAACAGAGATTGTGGATTATGAAGATATATTGTGTATCCAGCAAAATACATCAAACTGGATATAATTGAATGTGCTTACCGGTTTCGTGGGGATTATTCTTACTTATACGACCCAGACGGTATGGACTCAGCATTCATCGTACGAAGGCAAACTACCAAACACCAGACCACCCTGCTACCTAATTATGTGGTAATTTACCTCCCTGATTGGCACATCCAACTCTTATGGGAAACAAACGCTTTGTTTCAGTTCCTGGGTGGCCGCCATTTCGGGATTTTTACACGTGGTCGCGGCCAAATTAACTCCCGAACAGCGGTGTTTTGCCGTCGAGTGTCTGGAACTAAAATCGGACACTCGAGTAGGCGAACACCGCTGAGACCTCCATAGCACCGTAAATTCGTGCCTAAACTACCGACCAACCTGCCGTTCATTAGAAAGACTATGCAACATATAGGGATTTTGACGAACCTCAAGATATCCACGGATGGCAAGCTTTTTGGGGTACATCCAAAACTAGGGTAAAAATGTGTGCTTGTTAATTATGTTAAAGGTTTATCTAAAGGGGATGAGATGTGTGGGTTGTACCTTATCTGTTATTGGTTACTGTGTTAATTATGTAGGTGTCTCCCTTGCATGGGCAGCATCACATAAAAGGAGAATGCATGCCATTAAAATTCAGTTCTTCTTGACCCTTCAAAACGTAGCCTTGTCTCTTTCTTGGGTGGGGATTTACAGCATAACCACCTTGCTCTTTTAATAGCTATGCCTGACTCTTCACTTGGATCTCGTGGATGGGAATAAGCAACTCCACTACTACACAGCAATAGTGATGTCCCGAACGGTTCGCTGGCGAATAGTTCCTGGCGAACATAGCATGTCCGCGTTCGCCACGGATGGCGAACATATGCGATGTTCGGTCCGCCCCCTATTCGTCATCATTGAGTAAACTTTGACCCTGTACCTCACAGTCAGCAGACACATTCCAGCCAATCAGCAGCAGACCCTCCCTCCCAGACCCTCCCACCTCCTAGACAGCATACAATTTAGATTAATTCTGAAGCTGCATTCTTTTTTTTTTATTTTTTTATTTTTTTTTTTGTTTTGTTTGTTTTGTTGTTTTGTTTTGTTTTGTTGTTTTGTTTGTTTATTATACATTATCCTCCATAGCCAGTAACCTGTGTTTATTATACATTACCCCCCATAGCCAGTAACCTGTGTTTATTATACATTATCCTCCCATAGCCAGTAACCTGTGTTTATTATACATTATCCCCCCATAGCCAGTAACCTGTGTTTATTATACATTATCCCCCATAGTCCGTAACCTGTGTTTATTATACATTATCCTCCCATAGCCAGTAACCTGTGTTTATTATACATTATCCTCCCATAGCCAGTAACCTGTGTTTATTATACATTATCCCTCCCATAGCCAGTAACCTGTGTTTATTATACATTATCCCTCCCATAGCCAGTAACCTGTGTTTATTATACATTATCCCCCCCCCATAGCCCGTAACCTGTGTTTATTATACATTATCCCCCATAGTCATTTATCGTTGGACCTAGGCAGCATGATGTCTTAGGCCGGCCCAGAGAGTGAGTGAGTGAATAATATAATATATATGTTCAGAAACATATTAGTAATATATGTAAATCGGGTTCATGCAAAGAGGGTGAAAAGGTATTAAAGAAAAACACACTTATTGCATCAAATTTACAAAGCCAAACTTTTAAAAGCTTTCCTCATTTCTTTCTCGGGATGAGGAATATATCGGTTGTAGACTGAGGATTTCCATCTGCCCAATCTTTTAATAATATGCACTGGAGTGTCAGTGTTGAAGGAGACCGAAGCTGCCCCTATTCTAAATGAAAGACCCGAGACATGGATACAACCCAATCTTAGGAGTAGTGTTCTGATGTAGAAGATGAATTTAGCCGTAGTCAGAGGGATTTAGTGAGAGCAGTGGTGAAATGTGTGTGGGTAAGTAAGAGTCAAGTATTTTAACTGGGCACTAGTTCTAGTTGGGATAAAGTGGTATAGCGGATGGATGAGTAGTTTGGTTCGTTTTAGAGGTTTGTAGAGAAAGTATATAGTGATCATGATTTTTAGCGATATCCAATATTTTTAAGGTGGTCTCAAACAAACATAAAATGCTATATAAAATTTGTGGGAATATCGAATAGTCGTGTACAGTAAACTAGAGAAGGCTCAGAATATCGAACCATCGATCGGTAACCTGGATGAAGTAGGGGGTCTATCTGTTTTATTAAATACGCGGTAACATGCTTTTAATGGGATAGGACGTTAGGAAAGGTGTGTGATTGGGATAAGTGGTTGTGGCTGTATTTACCTTATCCTGGGACCGACCTGGCTCCTAAGCTTGAGCCGTGCGTGGCTGGATCACTCCTGCCTCCACACGAGCCGAATGCTGCTTGATCTCCTCTTCTGACTTAGCCGCGTGCACTGACCGCAGTGATTGGTCACGTGGCCCACCTGGCACTAGGAGCACGTCTCGAGTCTTAAATGGGCAGTGGGAGCCAAAAGTTGATCAGGCTCCCATTGGCCCACGTCATTCCAGCACCCCCACACACAAACGTTTTGGGGGCGTAGGCATGACATGAGCCAATCAAATGTTAAAGGATATTTAAATTTCCCTAGCCCTATCCACTTTGTCCTATCGTGGTTTCTGTGTCAGTACCCTTTAGTGCATTCCTTGATCTATTTTGTTTATTTTGGTATTGACCATGACATTATGATAGGACCATGGGCCCTGCAGGTTTAGGACAGCAAATGGCCTCATATGAGGCAAGATTTTAAGAACAGGATCACCGTATGGACCAGATTGCCCAGGCCCATCAGACACTTTTGTCCAGAAATGCTTATTTGGACCCTGAAACACTGTTATGCGTACCATCTCAACCCATACCTCCCATTCCAGAGGCATCTATCCTGATTAGAGATGTCCCAAATAGTTCGCTGGCGAACATAGCTTGTTCGCGTTCGCCACGGACGGTGAACATATGCGATGTTCGGTCCGCCCCCTATTTGTCATCATTGAGTAAACTTTGACCCTGTACCTCACAGTCAGCAGACACATTTCAGCCAATCAGCAGCAGACCCTCCCTCCCAGACCCTCCCACCTCCTGGACAGCATCCATTTTAGATTCATTCGGAAGCTGCATTTTTTTTTTTTTTAGACAGAAGTGTGATATATTTGAACATGCTATGCTGAACGTGCGTATATCATGGCTAGGGGTATGAGTATATAGCAGTACATTGTTGTGAAAGATGGTGGTTCTGTTTAGGGTGTAGCTTGCACGTTATCAACTGTGTATTTATATCAGCAGCTCCACCACTAGTTATAAATCAAGTGTGAGTCGCCCCATGAGATGAGACTAGTGAATAACACAATACATGAACGGTTAAGGTAAAGGCATGTAAGGAACTACGACAATAAACTCTTTAGGAGGTGAAATAATGACATGTTTAAACGCTTGCTACTTTACGATTAGTTAATGTGCCGAGAGCAGTTCATGTGATCAAAGGCACGGTGTGGAGGATCGGCTATAGTGGGACATGCTTGGCAGGCTGCTGTTTACTGCTTGTGCTCATCCGATCCCTTCAGGGCGCCAGGTGCAGACCCTTGGAGTCCCTGATACCTGGAACAACAAAGGCAAGTCTCTGGCTGAGTGCCGGGTTCGCGGCTTGAGGTGGTGGAAGCTTGTTTTGTTGGGTGGTCAGATCTGTCCCGGTGGTGCTTCACGTCCGGTGCGGGATTGTGGTGGCTTAAGGTGGAGGCGAGTGCTTGACGTGGGGCACGCACTGCATTTCTCTTTGTGCCTCCGGTCCCGTCTTTGACGCCTTTTGCGTTGGTGGATTTTAATGGGGACTGCTTCACTTAGCTGTGGTGGAGCTTGATGGGGCTGTGGTGGAGCTTGATGGAGCTGTGGTGGAGCTTGTTGGGGCTTCCTGCTTGTTATTTGCTTCCAAAATTGATTAAAGAGTCTGTCCAGCTTAGACTCAATATCCTGCCATGCTTTGCTGGTACCAGGAGGACACGCAGCTGCCGCCATATTGGGAGAGTCGCAGATGAGTATGTCAGCCTGGGTGGCTGTGCTCTGTGCGTCCATTAGCTCCAGACAGCCTCTCAGGGGTGGACCGGGATAACCCCACCGGTCCGAGGGGGGGGGGTAACGGAGCTCCTGCCGGGAAGTAGCTGCTCCTGGGCATCCCAGGATTGGGAGATCGGCCGCCTCTCCTGCCCGGTGAGCTCCAGGCCACACTTGCCACGCGGAGGTAAGTAAGACTCTGTCGAGTTGCTGACCGCTTTTAAGCATGTCGGGTCGGTCAGGTAGGAGCAACATTGCTGGGTCATCCCCTTCTGTGGTGAAATTGGCTTGTTGATAGCTGCTTAAAGTGAGATAACGAGGGAGCTCACACGAAGTGCGGCTTTCCTCCATGACAGCTAGGCCCCGCCCCCCGGAAGCTGCATTCTTAGTGAGAGGAGGGACAGTGTAGCTGCTGCTGATTTAATAGGGAAATCGATAGCTAGGCTAGTGTATTCAGTGCCCACTACAGTCCTGAAGGACTCATCTGATCTCTGCTGTAAGGACAGCACCCCAAAAAGCCCCTTTTAGGGCTAGAACATCAGTTTTTAATTTTTTGCCCCTGTGTAACCTAATTGCAGTTGCCTGCCTGCCAGCGTGTGTGTCAGGCTCACAGTGTATACTGTGCCCACTTGCCTAGTGCCACCACTCATATCTGGTGTCACAATAGCCTGCATTTAAAAAACAAAACCAGGGGGCGGGGCCTGACTGCTGAGCCGTGAGGTCGCAGAAAAGAGGTGCTCCAGCTCCTAGGGGCAAAGCTCCGGTGCCACGAGCCCACACATCACCACAATCCCCTCAAAATCTCACTTAACGGAACAGTGACGATGAGAGCTACCTGGGGATACCAGACATGTGGCACAAAAAATGGGACTCACCGAAATGCACCTCAAGGCCTACCAGCACGACCGGCGCAGGGGAGATGGCCGCTCCCCTGCCGCCTTCAACAGCTTTAATCCTGACAGAGGGCCCTCGTTCCCCCCCCTATGGACCGGCGTGGGTCATCCCGGTCCCCGGTGGGCCCCCCTGGAGGCTGGGGCAGCAGCCCAGACAGAGGCAGGCCTACTCCAATATGGTGGAGAACACGAGTAGGCTACTCGAGACAACACAGGAGACCGACATCCTGGTGAGGCTAGAGTCCACATTTGCAGAGTTTTGGGAGAAATGATATGACCGTCTGTACACTACACAAGTCCCGGTCGCAAAATCGCCCATGACACCATTGTACCGCTCCTGCCCGACTGGCTTGCCCACCCAGATTAAGCGCGCCAAAACAGGGCGCCGAAAACGACGTCCCATCCTACCGACAGGGACACACAAGCTGGTCCAATGGTCATTACCCTGCACAAGACAATGCCAGCCCCACCAAAGCCAGCAACCAAAGAACAACAACCTATAAGGACCGGCACGAACCTACTCACCTACCCGAGCAGGGGCCGTACAGCACCGGCAAGTATTCCGGGGAACCCTGAAAGTGGCCAACATCCAAGCTGGTGGATGAGCACATCTATGACACACTCGGACTGCACAGTTGAGAAGGGTGAGCCCTCTTGCGAGACACATAGCTGGACAGACACTCCTGAAGGCATAGGTTAAAGGGGACTAGCTGGGACATGAGGCCTGGGATACGCAGCCTCCCACATTAGCGCTCCCTCTCACCCGGGACTTACACAACCCCACAACGGCTGCAAGCGGGACTCTTTGGAACCCATCTCCCTTTATTAACCAATCGGCACAGCAGGCTGCAAGGAAAACAGCTGGGAACTGACGATAGCTAAGTGTACCTAAGCACAATTCTGGCGACTTGTCTTATGAGGGGGCCATAGGAATATATTTAGCTTTAAGTGGTATATTTTGTTCAATTACTTTTCTATGTGTTTGTAAGCATGATAATTGAGTTTTCTTTTGTAGCAGAATTGATTTTTTTTCTCACAAGAAGTTTGTTAGCTGCAAAGATACCATGTGGGTGACATGTACAGTGCATTATTTCTAGTTTTAGATGTTTAGGATTTTCATAAAAAATTTCAGATTTTTGCAGTTGATTGCAGACAAAGGGAGTTGTCATACTCATATTGGCGCACTAGACCATAAGCTGAACATGTCTCTACTAACGTGCCTTATCTCTTCTCTAGCTATTTCCTCTATTGTTATAAGCTAAATTGTGCACTGGTTGCTTATACACCAAATCACATTTAGAACACCTGCCGGGGCAGTTGAGAAAGTCTACCCTACTATTTGTTTTCCACACTAGCTCTGCTATTAGCAGCACAACATTAGAGACGCAGATCAAAGCCATGTCATTTTTAAGGGCGATTTTAATAGGTTAAAATACGCCCGCCTTGTCGAGCCACTGCCTAACAAATGTCAGGCTCTAGATACATAACTCCGTAGCCACACCTCACCAGGTTTAGACGAGCCTGTCTCTGCAACTATTCACATCAGGCAGCACTATATGCAAGGTGTCAATCACTGGCATACTGCCTGAAATCTACTGTCTATGGTTAAGCACGACACAGTATGAACCCTAGCTATGTCTTAAAAAGCACAGTTTCTACAAAGTACAGCTTAGAACAAACGCTAACCCTATATGTCTTAGTACCCTACTGCGATATACTCTGTTGCAAACAAACAACGAGAACCACTGAGAGATTACCAAAACCAACTGCGCAGTCTAATGCTACAGTTATCAGCGGAGTTTAACAATTTATTATTATTTTTACAAACACGAAATAGGATGCAACTATCTGTTACTCGTTTATATATAAAAATGTGCAATGTTTTTCACTGCCGAACCAATGTACAATATTGTCGACACTCTACACGCCCTAGCTGTTATGGCAGAGCGTGCTGTTTGTGAATCTTTCTGCACAATAAAAATAAAGAATGTAAAAAAAAAAAATTTTTACTGTAATATAATAGCAGTCAGTTTCCTTCACACGTGTGCGTTTCAGGGCCTGCCAGGGCACAGTGTCACACCAGTGCAACTCATATCTGGTGTAACAGTAGTGTACATTTAAAAAAAAATACAGGGGGCTAACTTGTCACCTTTCGGGGACCCTTGGTGTTGTACGTGGCTGGGTGGAGGAAGAGACCTTCAATGACATCAGTGAGGACAAGGAACGGGACATGGCTAGCTTGGTATCCAACCTTGTGCAAATGGGGAGTTTGCGGTTGTGCAAATGGACTGTTTGCGGTTGTTTGCGGTGCGTTAAACGGGGAGTTTGGTCTGTCACTGTGAAGCGGGCGTAACCCTTACACTACCTGATCGATACAACATCATACCTGATGTTTTAAAGCACGTTATTCCAAACAATTTAGGAATGTTACGTGATTTATACCCTTTATGGATTAAAACCAGACTCTGCATCAACTATGTAATTTTCCATGGGAGTTTTGCCATGGATCCCCCTCCGGCATGCCACAGTCCAGGTGTTAGTCCCCTTGACACAACTTTTCCATCACTATTGTGGCCAGAAAGAGTCCATGTGGGTTTTAAAATTCGCCTGCCTATTGAAGTCTATGGCGGTTCGCCCGGGTTTGCCCGTTCGCGGACATTTGCGGAAGTTCGCGTTCGCTGTTCGCGAACGGAATATGTTATGTTCGCGACATCACTACACAGCAACTTGCCGGTAAAAAGGACGTCTCCAATGGCTGATACCCTCTCATTATCTGGGTAGCCATTACAGGTACCAATAAATCTGCCCACTGGAGTGAACTTGAGTGCCAGGACCATCATTACTTTTTTGCAAATCACATTGTGAAGATTGGCCAACCTCAGGTCCGGTTGCACCCTGGGATCCAGGAGAGTGTGGTATCCATGTTGGTAATTATAATCTTATTAAAACTTGGACATACTACATTATTTTTACTTATTTAGTTTCTGTGTATTGTACATACAAGAGTTAATAGGTTTACTTACTTATGTGTTGGTTCATGTAAAACGATATATTAACTGCATGTGAAATCTGAAATGTTTTTTTAATCTGATTTGACAATAATCATAATAAAAAACAAAACAAAATTATTTAATGCCCATAAAAAAAGAGAACCCGATTCCCTGACATGTTTTTCACACTGGTTAAATACCTCTATTTTACCAGGACATAAATCTCCTAGATATTATGCATTTCATTTTTGTATTTCTCTAAAGCAACGTCATATTGTGGTCACATTGGGTTAAATAGGTGTACAATTGTAATTAAAAGTATTCCACCCTAATTATAAATCAGGTTTATTTTTAAAATTTACAGACTTTCAGCTGTTTGCAATGGACAAATCAAACAAAAGGAATTGAAATAGCTCAACACAAAAATTGCTTCAAGTGGTTTCCCCAAATTCTACTGAAAATGCAACTTATGATGACCTCCCCAGTCTCAAAACTATTCCATCCCCTGAATAGAATACCTCACAATAGCACACATATGCAAAACAGGTGTTGTCTCAAGCACACCTGATACAACTAATCAAGGGCTCCATTCGTTGCACCAGGTGTGCTTGAGCTGGAATATCTGAAATACCTGAACTGGCTAGGGTTTTGTTAATATTGTGAAATATTCTCTTTTGATAATGGGGCTATTTTCATACTACACACGTGCTGGTCTCACATTCTCGTGTTTGTTACTATGGTAATGGTTACACTTCAATTGGATGTGGTCATGTGGTTTAGTTGATTACAAGTTTTTCATCTGTAAACGTCACTTCCTGTAATCAGGACTTGTGGCTGATGGTAATGTGATTATACTGCAATGGGTGAGCAGACTCACTTAATTATTCACCTTATATATACACACATTTATTGTTATTGCATAGTGTTGATAATGACGTTATACGTTTGAAAAGTTGATTTTGTTAGATATGTATTAGTAGATCTTTTTTTTTTGGAAATCCTTTAAGTGCTGCTGATTTATTATGGCAAAAAAGGGCAAAATACTGTTACAGTGGGAAACATTTTGGATCCTTGATCTTAATATGGTATCTCCAAAGGGCCTCAATGAAAAATGTTCCTTTATACCTTTTCTGTAACGATAATATAATGTGTTTGCCATGTAATATAACATCAGTTAGACTCCGGAACGTATAGAGGCATGTTCTTTTTTATTATTGTATATGTATTTTTATGCCATTGGTCCTTAGATACATATTATTGTCTATTTTACTCACCACTTATCTTACTCCCTCATATTTAGATCAGATGGTCTTTTATATCATTATCATTTCTTTGGTGACTCTCTTAAACATGTTATTCACTTCTTATTGGAACCTTAGTTTTTCATATTTGTAGTCGGGGACATGAGCTGCAATAGTAAGATAATATAATAATAATTAGAATTAAGCACAAGTCGGTTGTGGTGTGCCGGAACCGACGAATGGGGTAGGCCTGAAATAAAAGAGGGCAAAAATGGATGTGTACAAATAACCTTTATTACATACATGTTACAAAGCTAAACCTTTAAATGCTAATCTCAATTCCTGTTCTGGTTGTGGTAAATAACTGGTATATGCTGCCGATTTCCAGCATCCGAGTCTTTTAATTATATGAGCAGGGACATTGTGGCTTGATGCCGCTGAAGCGGCTCCAATTCTGAATGAGTGGCCAGAAAAAGCAGAGGGGTCAAGACAGAGTCTAATGAAAAGAGTTCTGATGTAGAATATAAACTTCGTAGTGATCAGAGGTTTGCCATGTAATGGTAGTAATGGTGTATTAGGGTTGAGACCGACTAGAGCTGAATAATATGTGTCCAGTAATTTAACAGGACACCACTGATTACTGGTGGGATAATAGCATACTTTATTAGGAGGGCCTAACTGGTTTGTTTTGGTGTGATGGATGGTAAGTACGTAATGGTCAGTGTCTTTTTGTAGGCTCATGATTTTCAAGTGCAGGTGGTTAGTCGTGATGTTATTGGTAGTGAATTCATTTGGCTGTAAGAAGCCATAGGCTAGATAAGCTGCTGCTTAATTAACAGATTAGTGTACGTTTCAAATGGGTTGGTGTCTGAAAATGCACAACATTTAGGCCTGTCAATTAGAAGTCTGGTAGTGATAGTGGGTTTGTCGAAACGTTGCATGCCTTTCAGTATATTCTTAACGGGATAGGTAGACATGATAGGGTTTGTGCTAGGTTAGGTACTTCGGATGTGATACTGTATTTCTGTGAGGTAGAGTTTTATGGTGTTTAGTGATAACTTTAAGTTAAGGTGGCAAAAGCACCACAATGGAGTCTAGAGAGTGTGTGTCACTTATCTGGTAATCTAATGTGAATTTGATATATAGGGTGAATGTTCTATTGTATGCCCGTGATGTACTGGTAGAGAGGGCCGAGCTGGACAGATATCTGCTGTGTATTAAGAGCTAGTCCAGGATGAGGTGCTGGGAGGAGGGGGTGCTGACCGAACTGATGTTGGCTGTAGGATGGCACTGAAGAAAACCTGCAAATTAGATCGAGACAATGCATCAGCGGCTGTATTGATGCGTCCGGGATTTGAAATTGCAGCATAGCTGCTTACCATGTCAGTCGTCAAATTAGTCTCATAATGGTAAGTGATGAGGATCTGCCCTTATTAATGATGTTGCATGCTGCTTTATTATCAGAGAAGCATTTTACTGCTTCTCCTTGCCATAGGTGCCCCAATGCTTTGGAGGATGCCACTATCGGGTAGATTTCGAATAGAGCAGATGTAGTGTGGAATGAGGGTAGACAATGGGTCATGGCTGGCCAGAAATCTTTTAACCAGGAGTCGCCAAAGATAGCTGCAAATCCTGTATGGGCTGCGGCATTAGTCCATATGACCCAGGTAGAGTCTGAGAAGGGCGGAAGGAACATTGCTTTCCCATTCCATTGTGAAAGAAATCTAAGCCACATGTGTAGATCTTCCTTAGCATCTGCGTCTAGGGTTACAGTGCTTTTGTCAGTATTGAGCAGAGAAAGAAAAGGCAAAGCAATCTAGAAATAAAGTTCAGCGTGCCCAGTAAGAATTGAAGGTCCGTCCTGGTACATGTGCCCTTACCCAGAAAACCTTCCACTGACTCTCTGATAAGCTGTACCTTCTCCATAGGTAAACTGGCTTGTATTCAGATTGCATCTAGGTGGATTCCCAGGAAAGTCAGATTAGTCTTAAGGCCTACAGATTTCTCTTGCGACAGTGGAATAGAGCCAATGTTTTATGAATGCTAACGGGAGTGGACTGAGGTAATTCTATAGTGAGAAAGTCGTCTAGATAATGCAAGACTAAGGGGCATTCGGCAATGTTGAGAAGCAGCCAACATAATGTGTCAGCAAATATGTCAAACAATTTAGGACTACTTTTGGCCCCAAAAGTTAAACGAGTTGCAAAGTAGGACGTATGTTTCCACCGGTCAGGATTACAAGTTGTCACACCTAGGACTAAGGATAACGTATAACCAGACCTTCGAATGGCAGGACTTAATGTCTCCAAGAATAGTCAAAATACTTGTGTCAGGGACACAGAATCAGACCCAAAGGAAAGCCTCATCAAGGATAACAGATATCAGGGAAGTCACTCTCTGATAACCATAGGCATGAAACCACGACAGGGCAATGAGCAAGAGGAGAATTGGGTTTAAATACCCCTCCTGTGGATCCGATTGGCTGTTACCGGCCTTTGACCCAAAAGGCAATTACCAGGTTTCCATGTGCATGATTACTGCTCAGCACAAACCCTCCTGTGGATTTGATTGGCCATGACCGGCCTTTGACCCTAAACGTAATTACCAGGTTTCCATGTGCATGATTGCTGCTCAGCATAAACCCTCCTGTGGATTTGATTGGCCATGACCGGCTTTTGACCCCAAAAGAAATTATCAGGTTTCCATGTGCTGCTCGGCACAACTTTTCCTGTCAGGACAATAATGTTGCTCAGCACAACTTTTCCTGTCAGGACAGTGAATGCCATTAACCACATTTTTATATGTGGAGGAATATGTGACACCACCAAATGCTGTGTACATGCCACACGGATGGATTTATAGGCAGGAGCTTGAATGCATTGGAAACATCAGTTTTTCCTAACCAAGCTCCCACCCCAGCCTTCAGAATGGCATGAATAGCATCATCCACTGTTGCGTATTGTAGGGAGAACTCTTCAGAGGGCATTAATGATTTGATTTTAGGGGTAGACAAAGAATGTGGAGCTGATAAGTCGGAAATTAGCCTTTTTTTTTATTGTTGAACTTCCCAGTGGCTATACCTATGGCATTGGTATGCCCGCTGGAAAAGGGGGGTTTAGAGAAAGGACCTAATATGAACCCGTTGTTCAACTCTTTCATTAGTAGCAAATCTGTGCTGACTGGGTCACGAAGGGCAGACGGTAGGTTAGGACATTTGTGACAGTGGGGAGTGTGACCAGGCCAGTGTGAAAACCGTTGGTGAATCCATTAACCAAGATGTCGACTAGGTAATGAGAAGGGTGTGCCTGGAGGTAATACACCAGGTTGTCGATGCTAACTTCGGTTAGTCATTGTTTGGGACGGTTAGGACACATCGTTTTTGTGTATGCCCTGAAACAAATTGAGCAGATGTGCAACAATCTGCACAAGCTAAATCCACAACTGCCAGAATTAAAGTTGTTGCGGATTTGAGCTTTCCCTAGATATACTAAGGGGCTACCCAATTCGTCTTTAAGGCTTCTGTGTTCTGCAGTAGAAGAACCAAAGGAAGCACGACTAGTGGTAGGAAGGCTAGGATCAACTGGGCACTTGTTGATGGAGTGTGAGAGACACACAAGGCACAAGACGGTGATTTTTTAACTGGCAAAATGGCAACAGAATAATTCTGTGTCAAGCCGTCTGCAGTGTGGGTATTAAATTGAGTGAGGGATGCCGCTGCTGAAAAAGATTTATGATAGTGATAAAACGAGAAACCACCGTACTTGTCTCCGAGGTCCACAAACTTGTGCATGTATAAATCAAGCTCTTCCCTACGATGACAATAAAATGTCATGATAAATTCAGGTATGGTAAGTTTTCGGTTGAGTCTGGGGTCTCTGGCTTTCAAAACAACGGAAAGATCACCATAGCAGTATGCTTTCTTCTCAACCACATCCTGTGAGGCTATAAGCAATGAGACCAGGTTTGTGATCTTGCCTTCCAGGATATCTTTGCAAATGGTAGGGGGCACAAAGTGGGTGGGTGTGATGATGTGAGTGGAAGTGCTAGGTATTGGGTGTGAAGTTGTGTCGTTATCATGAGAGGGCGCTGGAGTGGGGATCTCTATGGGTGGGACAGCTGTCAACGGTTGAGAGGATTCCAGTTTCTCGAGCCTAACACTCATAGTGTTAATGGAGGCAAGAAGGGACGACATTAAACCCTTGCTTTCCATATAGTTATCAGGTGGAGGGACTAAACCCCAGCTGGGGAATACAGGTGTTAGTGATAAATAGTCTATAGAGTTTGACTTTGCAAGCTGTAGCTGGGAATGGGACCCCCATGCGTCGTAACTCAGCCGCAAGCCTAGGGATAGTCCAGGAACATAGGGAATATGGGCTGGAGTCTCAGAAGGGGTGCTTGGACCAGCCGGGGTGAAAGGCCTGACTGGGGTTTCTGGTAAAGGGAGATCCTCCTCTTGTTCTGGGACTTATGACATACTAAGAATATAGACATAGATAAATAGGAGGATTTTTGTTATGCACAAGTGCCTGTGTCAACTGGCTCTAGCTAAGCCTCAGGTGAAAAATGATCTGGCCTACCATGACAATGAAGCCCTGCTAGTGCTAAGTAGTGAGAGAAGCTCTAACTGGGTTAGGGGCTACAAATGCTGTAATAAGGATGTTGGCCTCTCTGTGACAGTAACAAGACCAACTATACATGGGCATGCCAGGGTGAGGCCCTGACTAATTACTGACAGTGGTTAATGTGAGGCTCTAACTATGCGTTGGGCCGAGGGGCGTATACCTCCGATGAGGATGGCCTCATGGAAGTAGAATATTTATAACAACACTATAGATCAAGTGCAAGTAACAAACAGCCAGTTGACCAAACCCTAACCTATAGCGGGATGGGAGCAGGATGTAAGATTGAGACAAACCTAGCGTTATGAAATAGAAAGATTCTGTTCAGACAAGGATGAATGCTTGA
The DNA here is from genome assembly GCF_036172605.1 of Pelobates fuscus. NCBI lineage: Eukaryota > Metazoa > Chordata > Amphibia > Anura > Pelobatidae > Pelobates > Pelobates fuscus. The sequence goes on from NC_086320.1 coordinate 256,254,505, forward strand.
GAATCTAAAAAAGGAAATGTTTAAGGTTAGGTTGTATTTGGGCCTAATTCTACTCCCTTATTGTGAGTAAAACACACCTGTGTAATGATGACCGTGGTTCGGAAGGAGTTGCTAGTTGTAGTTATCTAAGGATAAAACTATAGTTATCCTCTCTCAATATAGTAAGTATGGAATGGCAAAATATTATAACACTAGATATACCTCTAACGTGAGTAGAGCAATAATCCAAGGAATTCCCTAATGTTCTGGGTAGGGAGTAGTAACTATATCAGTAACCTAAAATAGAGTATAAACAACCGTAAGGGAACATGTGGTAGCTCCCAAGTGTGATATACATGCGTGAAGGATATAAGACATAAGCAAAGGAATATCCCTGGCTGTGCTAGAAATAATACATCAGATATCCAATTTACTTGGTGCTTGTCACAGAATAGGGGAAGGGGTGGGGCGGGTTTGCTATGTCTAGGAGTGTGGACGTTGAATGAACAGTTTATTCATTGATTTTACTGTATTGTGTACTCCCGAAAGAGACTGACCGCACAGCCTCATTTCATGGAACTCTTTTGGGCAGGAGCCTCGTGTGCGGTCGGTCAAACTATGACTTGCATGGAAATCCCGAACTCCTGAACTGATCTGGGTGATTTTTGGATATGTTGGTCCCCCAGATCGTCTCTATCATAACTTTTGTGGGGTTTCCATGTGTTTTGGGGGTACTTTTGGGTTATTGTTAAATGTATGTTTTCTGTGCCTGGGGATAATTGAGTTTAGTACAGTTCCTGACTCAATTATCTCTCAGGCACAAGGGAGGGATTATATTGTTTTGTGTAGGAGTGTCCTGGACCTGAGAGCCAATGTAATTACAGTGTGTACTTTGTCACAGTCCCCTCTCAGGTCCAGTGGGGAATCCCATCTAATAGGCATAACAGAAATATGGCGGCATGAGACACATGACTGGGCAGTTAACTTAAATGGGTACACATTATTTAGGAAGGATAGGAAAAACATGAAGGGTGGCGGGGTATATTTGTATGTCAATTATGAGTTAAAGTCAAATCTTAGGCGTGTGGAGTGTGACGAGGAAAATGTGGAAGCTTTATGGGTAGATATCTCCTTGGGGCAAACAAAGGGAAATCAATTGTTGGTTGGAATATGTTATAAACCACTTAATGTAAATATTAATGAGGAAGAACAGTTGTTAGAGCAAATTGGAAAAGACGTTAATTATTGGAGATTTTAATTACCCGGACATAAATTGGGATAGAGGGACTAGTACTTCAGCAAGGGGAATCAGGTTTTAGAATGTGTTAAATGATACCTTCATGTCACAACTGGTACAAGCACCAACTAAAAAGGATGCTTGTCTGGATCTCGTTATAACAAACAATGTTGATCTTTTGACCAAAGTTCAAGTAGGGGAGCATTTGGGAAATAGTGATCACAATATAGTAATTTTTTAAATAAACTGAAAAAAAGCAAAAGCACGTGGGATATACTAAAATGTATAATTTTAAAAAAAGCCAATTTCAATTTCAGCAGCTCTACAACATATCGACTGGCATAAACTCCGTAGTGAAAAAAATGCAGAGGATAAATGGAAACTTTTCAAACAAATATTAGAAAGGTACGTTTTCTCAGTATGTACCATTGGGTAATAAATATAAAAGAAACACATTGAAACCAATGTGACTTAGTAGAGAAGTAAAAGAGATTAAAAATAAGAAAAGGGCATTTAAAGCATTTCAATCGGACAAATCAGAGGCATCCTATATAAAATATAAGGAAACCAATAATGCTTGCAATAAGGAAATTAAAGTGGCTAAACTAGAAAATGAGAAATTGATAGCCAAAGAATCCAAAACCAACCCCTAAAAATCTTTTCAAGTACATAAATTCTAAAACAACAAACAATGAAAATGTAGGTACACTGGAAACAGAGATGGGTCTGTTAGCTAATGAAGGCCAGGAAAAGGCAGACATTTTAAATAACTATTTTTCTTCAGTATATATTAATGAGGATCCTATGGCAAGAGATATGCCAATTACTGCTGCATAAAACTTGCAGATAACTTGTGATTGGATGACTAGAGACAAGGTGCTACAGCAGTTAAATAAAATTAATGTAAATAAATCTTTGTGGTTTGACGGTATTCACCCACGAGTACTCAAGAAGCTAAGTGGGGAAATAAGTGAACCTCTGTATTCAATTTTTCAAGTTTCTTTTGTTTCAAGTATTGTACCGGAGGATTGGAGGAAGGCAGATGTCATTCCTATATTAAAAAAGGGTTAAAAATCCTTGAAATGATAGACCTGTGAGCTTAACTTCTGTGACTGGGAAAATATTTCAAGGGCTATTAAGGCATAATAGATCAGGGTGTTGCAGTGGATGTGATCTACCTGGATTTTGCCAAGGCATTTGATATGGTTCCTCAGAATAGGTTAGTCTTCAAAGTCAAATAAATTGGTCTAGATGAATATTCTTGTTCTTGGGTAGAACATTGGCTTAAGGAAAGAGTACAACAAGTTGTCATTAATGGTAAATTTTCAGGCTGGACAAAAGTGGTAAGTGGTGTCCCTCAGGGTTCTGTTTTGGGACCGCTTCTATTTAACATATTTATAAATGATCTTGAAATAGGCATTGAAAGCCAAGTTTCAGTGTTTGCAGATGACACAAAACTTTGTAAAGTAATACAATGTGAGCAGGATATTGCTTTGCTGCAGAGGGATTTGGTTAGATTGGGGGACTGGGCACTAAAATGACAGATGAAATTTAATGTAGAGAAATGCAAAGTTATGCACTTTGAGGTCAAGAATACACAAGTAACCCTAAATGGTAGTGAATTAGGGATAACCACACACGAGAAGGATTTGGGAATTGTTATAGACAACAAACTATAACCGGAGCCAGTACAAACCATTATCTGGAAATCTATTCATAAACGGGCTATACATGGGAAATGAGGTCACGCATTTAGGCTGAAAGATAGATTTCATCTAAGGCAGGCTTCCCCAAACTCTGGCCCTCCAGATGTTGCTGAACTACAACTCCCATGATTCTATGAATGAAATAGATAAGCTGAGAATCATGGGAGTTGTAGTTCAGCAACATCTGGAGGGCCAGAGTTTGGGGAAGCCTGATCTAAGGCAAAGAAAGGGTTTTTTTGTTTTTTTTTACAGTAAGAGCAATAAGGATATGGACTTCGTTGCCTGAAGAGGTGGTTTTAGCAGAGTCCATACCGATGTTTAAACTGCAATTGGATAAATACTTGGAAAAACATAACATACAGGGATATAATTTCTAATTAGTGGGGTAATAGCTGCTTGATCCAAGGAGAATCTGACTGCTATTTTGGGGTCAAGAATGAATTTTTTCCTAGTTTGTATATGTGAGGAAGGCTGAACTTGATGGACGTAAGTCTATTTTCAGCTATGTAACTATGTAACTAATATATCACTATTAAAGACAGGAGAGAAACATTCTGTCCGATGGACTATAGTGAAGTTAAAATATAAGTTTTAATCCGAAGGTTAAGAAGCTAGAAAATAGTCTAGCTCCAATTAAATCACATAAAATGAACCCAAAAAAGCCCCCTGAAGAGCCGCCCACTGGCGAAACATGCATCGGGGCTCCTGTGTGTAGCTTGATTCTTGGAAAAGCTAATAACCTGGAGGTTATTATGGAAAAGCATCAGATAGGCAAAAAAAATCAGCAATTTTGATTATGTCACCAAGGGGGCGGGGCCAGCACCGGCGGACGCGTGGAAAGCTGTAAATAAGGTTAGTTTTAACCCATTCTGAGGGTGCTGTGGTGTCAGTGTGTATCTCTGTGTGTGGATGTGTGCACCAATTTCTGTATCAAAGTGTGTGTATCTGTTTGTGAAAGTGTGTGTATCTGAGTGTGTGCATCTGATGGTGTGTATATGTGCTAGTGTGTTTGTGTTAGTAGGTGTATGTGTGAAGGTGTGTGCATGTGTCCATGTGTGTGCATGTATCAATGTGTTTATGTGTGTATCTGTGTGTTAATGTGTATGTATATCTATGTTAGTATGTATGTGCATACATCCCAGCAATCAAATACAACATGCAAACACACTCCTGCAAACACAAACATTACATACAAACACACCTCTTCACTCAAACACCAATACTACACACAAATGCACATCTATATTTAAAAGATAACACTACATCCAAACACACCCCAGCATGCAATTACATGTTACATACAAACACAACTCTTTATTAAAATGCAAAAAGGATATACATACATCAAATATAGACACAAAAGCACACTTGCATAAAGCCAACACTACATACAAACACACCCCTGCATTCAAACGCAAGCACTGCACACAAGTACACCACTGCATTCCATTGGTAACAGTACATACAAATTCACCCATATATGCACACACATACTCTATACAAAACATGCTTACATTAAAATGCCCTAACACTGCTCACAAATACAACCCAGCAAGAATGGCCAAATGGTAGTTCTCCAGCTGGCATTGAATTGTGGGAGTTGCACGACAGATGGGGACACTCTCACTCTTACACCAGGGCCCTCGCTAAATTAGTTCTGTCACTTGGTTAGGGTGGAGGGCGTGATTGCATGCCATGGAGTGGGGGGGTGGATAGGTCCAGGGGGCCCATGCAAATGCTTGCCCAGGGTCCAATCAACATTAAAGATGGCCCCGTGTGTGCATTGTGTTTACAGTGCAACAGTGGGGGTTGCAAGTGTGAGTAGAAGGGTTACTGCCTGTGGAGTGGTACCTGTGCCCAGGGCTGGCACATCCTATAGGTGACTAGGGCACACTGGCCCGGAGGGTGCCAGATTTGAGTGAACCGGCGGGAGGGATGCGCACAGCGCTCCCTCCTGCCAGTCACTCAGTGTAGTGTGGCTGGGCAGCGCGGACCGTGGTACAGGACCTTCAGTTTCCTATACCCTTCCGGACTGACAGGAAGTGTGTTCACTTTCTGTCAGTCTGATCGGCGGCCGGGTACAGGAAATAGAAGGTTCGCCCGGTCACGCTACACAGGGAGGTAGGAGGACAAGGGGAAAGACCACCAGGTAAGAGGGGGGAGAGGAGAGACCATCAGGGAAGGGGGGATGGGAGAAGAGAGACCACCAGGGAAGGGAGGGGGTGGAGAGGAGAGACCACCAGGGAAAGGGGGGGAGTGGAGAGGAATGACCACAAGGGTGGGGGGGTTAGGGAGAGGAGAGACCACCAGGGTGGGGGGTTAGGGAGAGGAGAGACCACAAGGGAAGGGGGAGGGAGAGGAGAGACCACAAGGGAAGGGGGAGGTAGAGGAGAGACCCCGAGGGAAGGTGGAGATGGGGAGGAGAGACCACCAGAGACGTGGGGGACCGGAGAGACCATCCGGGAAAAGGGGGGGAGGAGAGGAGAGACCACCAGGGGAGGGGGGAGGAAGAGAAAGACCGTCAGGGGAGGAGGTATGAGAGAGACTATTTAGGGACAGGAGGAGTGAAGAGGAGAGAGCACTAAGGAAATGGGGGGAGGGAAGAGGAGAGACCACTAAGGGACAGATGGGGGCAGGGGGAGAGGAGAAACCACTAAGGGACAGGGGAGGGGGGAACTCTATGGGACAGAGGGAGGGAGAGCACCAAGGTACAGGGGAGGAGGGGAGATCACTAAGAGACAGGGAAGATCACTAAGGGACAGGGGAGGTCATTAAGGGGCATGAACATTCGAGAGATCACTAAGGGGCAGGAGGGTAGGAGAGTTCACTAAGGGACAGGGGGAGAGCACTAAGGGAGCAGGGTAGAGCACTAAGGGATGGGGGGCAGGGGAAATCACTAAGGGATGGAGAACACTAAGGGATGGAGAGCACTAAGGGACAGGAGGGAAGGTGATAGTTCTCAGAGACAGGATGGGAGACCTCTAAGGGACAGGGGGAGTGAAATATATCATTAAGGGACAGGGGGAGGCGGAGGAAGGGGTGAAAGAGAAACATAGAGGGGCTCATGAGGGAGACACAAAGAGAGACCTGGGGGAAAGGGGAAATACAAGGGGAGAGATAAGGGGCCTGGGGGTAAAAGAGACACACAAAGGAGCTGGTAAGAGTAAAAAGCAAAAAGGGGCTGTGGGGAGTTAGACACGCAAAGGGGCTGGGATGATGTAGGAGACATACAAAGAGAGGGGTAAGAGACACACAAGGGGCTTGTAAGAGATACACTAAAGGGGGTGTAAGATACAAACCTTAAAGAAAAATAATAATAAAAAAATATATTAACAAAATAAATATAATAAAAATTAAGAGCTACTCCCCTCTCAGCCCCTATCCTACCCCACAACCCCTCTTTTTCACACTACAGAAACACACAATGCGTCCCTACACACACATGCACAGAAACATACAATGCTTCCCTACTCACACACTGAAACATACAGTGAATCCTACACACACACACACACACACACACACACACACAGAAATAGACCATGCTTCCCTTACATACTCACCCTTACACATAATGCATCCATCACATACACAATTCATCACACACACACACTGCTTCACACAGAAACACAATGCATCTTACACACACTCAATGCACCCCTTACAGACATACACTGCATCCTTTACATACACAGAAAAACACCTTGCATCCCTTACACATACACACACATATTCACACAATGCATCCCTCACACACACACACACAGAAACACACACTGCATCCCCTATACACACACTACATGCCGGACTCAAACTGTTATTCCTATAGACTACATTCCATATGAACATACACACTACATCCTCTACAATTACACATAAAATATCCCCTACACACATACACTCCTCTCCCTGTGAGCAAACTCATATGTGGACCATGTAGATGAACTTATGGGGTCCCAAAAAATGGAGCTGCTTCCTGTTTGTTCATTTTTATGAGCACTGATAGAGAGCCTGTTCTACACCAGATCAGTGGAGCCAGACTGCAGCCTGAGCCCATCATCATCTTGTTCTCATTTGGTGGTAAGTAGGCAATCCATTATATTATTAGTGGCACAAATCTCTAATTTGCCTCACATTAAAGGGACACTATAGTCACCTGAAACACTACAGCTTAATGTAGGGGTTCTGGTGTCTATAGTGTATCCCTGCAGGCTTTAAAACACACTGCCTTTTCAGAGAAAAGACACTGTGTGCAGCACTGGCATTGGCTCATATGGCAAATCATATGGGTGGGGCATTGTGATGTCACATGGCAGGCAGAACATATGGGGAGGCGGCAAATTTTTGTTTTGCCTAGGGCGGCAAAAATCCTTGCATCGGCCCTGCCTGTGCCTAAGTGTGAATGTGTGTTTATGAGGATGACTGTGGCAGGGTGGTTGTGACAGTGAGTGTAATATGGTGGCTGTAACAGAGTGGGTGTGAGAGGGTGATGTTGGCAATGTAACTGTGTGTGAGTGGTAAGCTTGGTAGTGACTGTGTGGTATGGTGTGGGTGATATGATAGGATGACTGAGTGTGTGGGGGGGTTGTGATGTGACAGGGTGACTGAGTGTGTGTGGGGTGACTGTGACAAGGTGGCTGAGTGTGTGGGAGGGGGTGACTGTGACTGGTTGACTAAGTATGTGTGTGGGACGGCGGTAATGTGACATGGTAACTGAGTGTGTGGATTGATGTGACAGGATGACTGAGTGTGTGTGTGTATGGGTTGGGTGATGCGACAGGGGGACTGTGTGTGTGTGTTGGGGGAGAGAGGTGATTTGACTGGGCATCTGAATATGCTCCCCTGCTGTTTCATATTACATCTCCCACTGTGCTCTATGTGAAAATACAGCACAGAAAGACAGGGAGATTAAGGTGCTAGACACTTTCCACTTGTCCTCCTCTGAATGAAAAGCTGCTGCTTGGGCTGCATGGAGGAGAGAGCTGACACAGAGAGTTAGTCAGTGTGTTCAGCTGTGAGAAGGCTGTTAGTGTTGCTGTGCTGTGACTTTCTAAAGTTACTCTAGGCATACTTTGCAAACTAAAGTAATTTGTCATAAATAAATTTAATTAGCTGTTATGCAAATCGTGTATACATCAAAGAAAAAAAGTTATTTTTAAACAAATGGAGGTGTTTAGTTACCTCCAATGGCCATGAGAGGGTACGCCCACCTGCCATGTCAAGGCAAACCTCTTAGGTGGGTCCTAACTATAACCATTCGCCTTGCTTCCTTGAGCTTCTGGCTGGCAAAAATATCTCTGGTCAGTTTATTGGCAAGGATGGTTGGGTTCACTGTATAACACTATGTGTTAAGTTATGGTTATTTATGTTTAATGTTTTGGTAACAGAAAAGAAGAGAGAGTATTAAATAAATTATGGATGTGTTATACAGTATTTATCAAATGTTATAATAAATGCTGTGGCCTGTTTCATCCATACTACGTTATCTGTCGTTATTTGGTGGGTTATGTATTATGCTGCATCGCGATTCCCCACTACGTCCATATACGCCCACCTGCCACGTCAAGGCAGACCTCTTAGGTGGGTCCTAACTCTAACCATTCGCCTTGCTTCCTTGAGCTTCTGCAAAAATATCTCTAATGAGACAGAAAAGGGTATTTTTTATATACATCCCTACATGCTTATTAACCCTTAATAAGCGTTAACTTTTTTTCTTTAGTTTTTACTATATGTATTTGGGCTGGTGTGTACTATGGTCGTTGCTGCCGCCCAGGAGTAATGGGAGTTTGAGCGCAGGACTTGTTTCTTTTGTATCACACAGCTAGGTTGCAAGGCTGCTGCCCATCCCATGTGTTGCCTATTAAGGGTTAATAAGCATGAAGGGACGTATATAAAAAAAACACCTCTTTCTGTCTCATTAGAGATATTTTTGCCAGAAGCTCAAGGAAGCAAGCCAAATGGTTAGCGTAGGACCCATCTAAGAGGTCTGCCTTGACGTGGCAGGTGGGCATACCCTCTCATAGTCTCAGTTGTTTAAAAATACATGGGGTTGTAGAAAGAGCGCAGGTAACTTTTTTCTTTGATTTTTACTGTATGTATTTGGGCTGATGTGTACTATGGTCGTTGCTGCTGCCCAGGAGTAATGGGAGTTTGAGCGCAGAACTTGTTTCTTTATATTTGTAATTGTTTATACACGATTGCAGGGAATTAATGCATACTCTAAGTGTAAGTGCTGTTATTGTCACTTGTCAATAAGTTGAATTTACTCCATTTACACTAGCCCCCCCCCCCCCCCCACTATAATAATAAAAAAAAAAATCATATTTTCAGAGAAATTGGCATATAAACATTGGCACCATCAGTGAAAACAATAGTCCCTCTATGAATTCATTGTAAATCTAAACACAAAAAATAAAAAACATTGTCACTGATTTACACCCCCTCATATAATAGAGAAATGATTACTGCACATGTGTATTAATTTGCTAGATTTAAATGTATGTTATGATGAGTACTGTGCAGATATGATCAACTAGTGCAAATTACATCTTTTTTTTTCCTTTTCAATTTATTTTACTGTAAATTTCCATTTGCACAGATATGTTGGAAAGGCAAAGTTTTCTAATTCACATTTCTTGCCTCATACTTCATTTTGCTTTGTCTTCCAACATTGCAAAGTGCAGATGTAATTTCTTCCATATACAGCATTTTGGATTAAAGAATAGCTGTTGTTGCTTCAAAAATATTTTATATAATAAAATTTTCCTTCAAATTTTGAGAGGAAATAAATATTTTCAAATGAAGTAATGTAAAAAATAGAAACCATGTTTATGTGCTGGCAGTGCAGCAGGGAAGATCACGGAGACTAATGGTCAGCTCTCAAACACTGTCTGGCCCAAGGTGCGTGCATATTGATGAAGGATCTTGTCATATATTAAAGGTAGGTATGGGTTCTTGTCTCAAACACTGTCTGGCCCAAGGTGCATGCATATTGATGAAGGATCTTGTCATATATTAAAGGTAGGTATGGGTTCTTGTCTCAAACACTGTCTGGCCCAAGGTGCATGCATATTGATGAAGGATCTTGTCATATATTAAAGGTAGGCATGAGTTCTTGTAATTTTTTTTCAATATTCTTTAGTTTAACCCCTTAAGGACCAAACTTCTGGAATAAAAGGGAATCATGACATGTCACACATGTCATGTGTCCTTAAGGGGTTAAAAAAACAAATTTAATTTCAAACCTTGATGGATGAATTATTATATTAAAAATAATTTTGAAGAGACAGCTGTATTTAAGAAAGTGCACAGCATATGTGCTAGTTGTGTCAAAATCCCCTGTGGAAAAAAAAGCCAAACAATTGTAGAATATAACTGAACTGTGGATAGTTCCAAATTAGTTATAATATGGCCAGTTTGCCAGCTCTGAGAACCTGTGGTTATTGCTGAGAGGTAATAAAGTAGTAGGGGTAATCAATCTTCGGCACTTCGGAAATCTTCCATAATGCTTTTACAGCCATATTGGTGAAATGTAGACCACAACATCTGGTGTGCCGAAGGTTGTCTAACCCTACAATAGAGTGAATGATTAGCAAGAGTTGGATGTTGTGTTAATCTAATCAACAGACTAAAGTACCAGCTACTGGGAGAGTGAAGTTCCAGTAATACTAGGTGTGTTACACTTCTTGACAGCCAGAATTACATAACTACAATCAATTATTGCAAAGCTGACCCAATAACTCATTATTTTCTATCACCATCACAGTCACTCTATCTCGTACACATACGATGATTTATCACTGACTGTCTCTCTATATTCTCAAGAAGAAAAAAAACTGATGGGTTTGGAAGGACGGAATGCTGCCCCTCTGTTTGGGTAGGAGGAAACACAAGAGCTTCTCGCTTGTGACTCTGCCTGCAAGGGAGAAGCGGTTACGTCTGTCAGCAACCTTGCACAGAATTGACATGAGACAGTTTTGGAACAGAGTTCTGGGCTGCCTAAGTCACGTGTGCTGGGGGTGCAACTTGCCCACAGCAAACAATTAAAAATCAAAATGAAACACTGCACATCCATGTCCATTTAAAAAAGCAGAAGTGGTAACCATTGAGTGTCATTGTGCACCATTGACACATATCTACACATTTAGGGCATGCATATAAGAACTCTAACAGAGCAGTACAACTGTTTCTCCCAAATTCTGTTAAGTGCAGGAATGGATGTAGGAGGCAGGGGGATGGGAAAAGCAGATCCCCAAATAATTAATTGGGTGGGGATGAGATATGGCATATGCCAAACACCTATTTCAAGCATACATCTGCAGGTAAAGCTTCCTGGCTGGTGTGCATGCTCCCACGCACAGTGCAATATACATGAACATAGGAAATGTACCATTACAGTAATTAAGCATTGAGGATGTAGAGATAAAGGGTAGGAGATGCAGAACTGGTGAAATAGGCACACATAGAACGACAACAAGCAGTGGCATAACTACCACGGTCTCAGGGGGTTAAAGCTGTTACAAGGCTCGTCACTCCGGGGGGCCTGGCAACCCTGTAGACCCCATAGCGTGGCCAAGCAGACAGCAGTATCCAGTCTGGCAGGAAGTAGTCTCTCAGTGAGCACTGTTCGCTATCTACTTGGCCACGCTACATACTGTGACCATCAGGAGGGGAGAATACAGCACAGTGCTCCCCTTCTGGCGGTCACAGTATGTAGTGTGTACGAGTGAACTGGAGGACAGGAGGTGTCATGGCCATTACCAGTAATTCCTGTCTCTTCCGGGTTGACGGACTGTAACCACACCCCCTCTCTGACGCGGTCTCATTACGCTACATAATGCGACCGCGCCAGACAACAGACGCTGGATTAATGAACAGCGTACCGCGGAATTAAACCGGCTGCCACTCTTCTCTACAATTTTCCTGTGTACCGAACTGGACTTGTACTCGACTGACCTCCTTCTCCTTCCCTCGATCACGGCTAGTACTTCGACTCCTCTCGACCTCTCTCCAACGGAACCTCCCCGGAGGGGACTCTGGGACCAACTTAAAGCCTCTGGAAGCTAAGTTACTTTACTTGTTTTATATGAACTTTTCCACTGACTTCTGAGCACACAAGCTTTATGCAAACAAAACAAGCTTTATGTACACAAGCTTTAGCCTGCTCACACGTTCTCCTATCGTTATAGGAGTAATTCCTATTCATTAACCCTTCAGTATCCAGCTGATATGTTTTCTAACAATTAAGCTAAAACAAATCTCTGCAAGTTAATCTCCATTACCTTCCCTTCATTGAATTATTGCTGCAATTCAATTGTATAAGATAGTCTAAGAATCCACTCACCAATACTGAAGTATTTAAAGATACAGTACCTATGTTTTCTTCAATCAAAATATTAAAGACACAGTATCAGTGAATTCTCAAGTGGACTGTCCTCTCTTTATTTTCCTCAATATATCACATTCACATCTATTTAAACTGAAATCTGCAGTTGAGCTCCATCTTACTCTATGAGAACGTGACAGATTAATCCAGCCTTGTAATGGATCCAGCAGATTTCAATCCAAAATTTACTATGCTGAATCAAAGAGTCGATACACTTGCTCAAGGCATGCAAGATCTCCAGGCTACATATGAATGGATTCTTACTTATGTCAGAGACTTACAAACCCACACTCCTCATACCGTTATGCACTCAGACAGTGACCCTGCGCAACCAATTTCAAATTGGGTTATCCGAAGGAGTAAAGGATGAACTTTCTAGAACTGAACTTCCTGCTACATTAAGCGCTCTTATTCAACTATCAATCAGTATTGACAGACGGCTTAGGGAAAGAAAGGCCGAAAAAGCTCTCTCAGGTTCATCATTTAGGAAACCAGCTGCTCCTCCAAAACCAGATGAAAAACCTTTATCACCTAACGAACCTATGGAAATTGGCACTATAAGAAGTCCTCTCACACTAGAAGAAAAAACTAGAAGACGACTACTTAACCTTTGTATGTACTGTGCCTCACAAGATCACTTAATCCCGGACTGCCCTCTATTGAAACGACCACGGAGTGGTAAGCATGCTCATACCACTTCTATACTGAGTGCACTCCCTTCTAAATCAACCACTCAATTTTTCTCCATCTCTCTCATATTACAGTGGGACAAAGAAAGAATAACAACTGAAGCCATCATTGACTCTGGGGCTAACGGGGTGTTCATCGATTCATCCTTTGTAATCAAAAATAAAATTCCTTGTGTCCGTAAAAGCACTTCTGTTTCTGTCAGAGTAATTGATGGCTCCCTCATAGCCTCGGGTCCTATCACAAAAGAAACTATTCCTGTACGAACAACCACCCTTAACACTCATATCGAGTATCTTATATTCGATGTTATCTCTTCTCCCCTGTATCCGGTCATCCTAGGAATCAATTGGCTAAGGGACCACAACCCTCAAATTACCTGGTCTCCCTTTTCTCTCGCTTTTAACTCTGAGTACTGTAAGGAAACATGCTTACAACATATTCCACTCCTCCAAACTATTGAAGAACCAACTATACCTTCCTGCTATTCTGAGTTCTCTGATGTATTCAGTAAAAAGGAAGCTGAAACACTCCCACCTCATCGTCCCTACGACTGCCCTATCGACCTCATACCTGGTGCCCCCATACCTTTTTGGCACATCTACCCTCTCTCTGAATCTGAATTAAAAATCCTCAAGGAATACTTGGAGGAAAACCTCCGTAAGGGGTTCATTAGACCTTCCAGCTCACCTGCTGCCTCCAGTATGTTTTTTGTGAGGAATAAGGACCAGACCATCCGTCCCATCATAGATTACAGAGCTTTAAATAAAATAACAGTGAAAAATCGCTATCCTCTTCCCCTGATAAACGAGCTGATTGAAAGGTTAAAAACAGCCACTATCTATACTAAGCTTGACCTCCGTGGGGCATACAATCTCGTTAGAATCAAAGCTAACGATGAATGGAAAACTGCCTTCAGAACTAGATATGGTCTCTACGAGTATCTTGTGATGCCTTTTGGCCTCTGCAACGCCCCTGCCACTTTTCAACATTTCATAAATGACATCTTCAGGGATCTTCTGGACGTCTGTGTTATCATTTACTTAGATGACATTCTTATATATTCTAATACACCTGAGGAACACAAAAAACATGTGAGATGGGTGTTATCCCGACTTAGAACTCATAAATTATACGCTAAACCAGAAAAATGTCTCTTTAACGTCAATGAAATAACCTTCTTAGGTTACATTATCACTCCTCATTCGATTGGAATGGATAGCTCGAAAATCAGTTGTATCCTCAACTGGCCCATTCCTTCTAACGTAAAAGAATTACAACGGTTCCTGGGGTTTGCTAACTTCTACAGAAAATTTATTAAAAATTACTCTGATGTAACTCATTCCCTTAATTCACTTAACAGCAAAAAACATGCTTTCAATTGGAATGAAAAGGCCCAAAAGGCTTTCGATGAATTAAAAAGAAGATTTACAACTGCTCCTATCCTTCAACTCCCTGATCCCACATGTCTATATGTCCTTGAAACAAATGCTTCAGAAACTGCCATCGGAGCTGTCCTCTCCCAACAGAAAACTCCTCAAGATCCTCTTCATCCTGTTGCTTTTTTTCCCGTTCCATGTCTCCGGCTGAAAAGAACTACCCTATAGGAGAAAAAGAATTATTAAGCATAAAATCAGCTTTAGAAACCTGGCGACATCCTCTAGAAGGAACACAAACTCCTATAATAATTTATACTGACCATAAAAACCTTGAATATCTCCACTCCAACAAAACTCTCTCTGCGAGGCAAGTAAGATGGAACCTCTTCTTCTCCCGGTTTAATTTTCAAATCGTTTTTAGACCTGGGGCAAAGAACAAAAAGGCGGATGCCCTTTCCAGAATTCACCAAGAACCTGAATTAGAACCCCCACATGCAGTCATCGGAATTGCCACATCCCTTATAGATGACATAAAAGGCCTTCATCCAGATGCTCTTGAACTTCCTAAATCAACTAAGTTATCGCTGAAAGACGGTCTCTATTATTTTCATGATAGAATTTACATTCCTCCCCCATTTAGAAATAAAATACTTGAATTCATTCATGACTCTCCTCTGGCAGGTCATCCAGGTATAAAAAAGACCCTCGAATTATCCAAAAGATATTATTGGTGGCCGTGCCAGGACATCACCATCGAATCCTACGTGAAAACCTGTTCAACCTGCCAAAGATCCAAATCTGACCATCATCAACCCTTTGGTCAGTTGCTGAATCTACCAGTTCCAGAAAGACCTTGGCAATCTATTTCCATGGACTTCCTGGTGGAACTTCCCCCTTCTCAACACCATTCTACCATTTTAGTAGTAGTGGACCGATTCACAAAGATGTCCCATTTCATTCCTTTGAAGAAATTACCTTCATCATCAGAACTTTCAAAAACATTTCTCGATAATATTGTGAAACTTCATGGACTCCCAGATGAAATCATATCGGACCGCGGAACCCAGTTTACCTCCAAATTCTGGAATGCATTATGTGCTTCTCTTCGTATTCAACGTAAACTATCTTCCGCTTATCCTCCTCAAACCAACGGGCAAACTGAAAGAGTTAACCAATGCCTAGAACAATATTTACATTGTTATTGTTCCCACCTACAGGATGATTGGATGACGTGGTTACCCATGGCCGAATTTGCTTATAACAACTCAGTTCATACAAGTAGCAAAATTACTCCCTTCTTCTCCAATTATGGATTTCATCCCTCCTCATTTCCTTCTCAAATAATCCCTTCATCTAACCCCGCTGTCTCGGATCAAATCTCTCATATGTCCTCCTTATTTCGACAATTACATGAAAATCTTGAAGTGGCATCCTCTAACCAGAAGAAGTTTTTTGATGCTAAGAGACAACCTTCCCCCACTTATAAAATTGGCGATCTTGTCTGGCTCTCCTCAAAAAACATCTCCACCAACCGTCCTTCAAAGAAACTGAGTTCCCTGTTTCTTGGTCCTTTTCAAATATTGTCTATCATAAACCCTAACGTTGTGAAATTGAAGCTTCCACCTACTTTTAAACTTCACCCCGTCTTCCATGTATCCTTGCTCAAGCCCCATCATCCTGACCCTTTTCAAAGAGATGTGATCACTTCTCCTGATCCTATCATGGTACATGGTAATGAAGAATACGAGGTCCAAAAAATTCTTGATTCAAGGATCCATCGTGGCTCTCTACAGTACCTCATTAGATGGAAGGGTTATGGAGTTGATGAAGATTCATGGGAAGATTCCTCTGAGATTCATGCCGATAAGCTGCTTACAGCATTCCACAAACGTTATTCATCCAAACCACGTGGATAGCACCCGGTGGGTGCTCTTTACAGGGGGGGTACTGTCATGGCCGTTACCAGTAATTCCTGTCTCTTCCGGGTTGACGGACTGTAACCACACCCCCTCTCTGACGCGGTCTCATTACGCTACATAATGCGACCGCGCCAGACAACAGACGCTGGATTAATGAACAGCGTACCGCGGAATTAAACCGGCTGCCACTCTTCTCTACAATTTTCCTGTGTACCGAACCGGACTTGTACTCGACTGACCTCCTTCTCCTTCCCTCGATCACGGCTAGTACTTCGACTCCTCTCGACCTCTCTCCAACGGAACCTCCCCGAGGGGACTCTGGGACCAACTTAAAGCCTCTGGAAGCTAAGTTACTTTACTTGTGTTATA
The DNA here is from genome assembly GCF_036172605.1 of Pelobates fuscus. Classification (NCBI taxonomy): domain Eukaryota; kingdom Metazoa; phylum Chordata; class Amphibia; order Anura; family Pelobatidae; genus Pelobates; species Pelobates fuscus. The sequence continues at coordinate 256,271,166 of NC_086320.1, forward strand.
CGAACTTTTCCACTGACTTCTGAGCACACAAGCTTTAGCCTGCTCACACGTTCTCCTATCGTTATAGGAGTAATTCCTATTCATTAACCCTTCAGTATCCAGCTGATATGTTTTCTAACAATTAAGCTAAAACAAATCTCTGCAAGTTAATCTCCATTACCTTCCCTTCAATGAATTATTGCTGCAATTCAATTGTATAAGATAGTCTAAGAATCCACTCACCAATACTGAAGTATTTAAAGATACAGTACCTATGTTTTCTTCAATCAAAATATTAAAGACACAGTATCAGTGAATTCTCAAGTGGACTGTCCTCTCTTTATTTTCCTCAATATATCACATTCACATCTATTTAAACTGAAATCTGCAGTTGAGCTCCATCTTACTCTATGTGAATGTGACAGGAGGGTATGGAGAAACATGGGGGGATAGGGGTAAGACAAATAAATGGGCTGGGGGCGGGAGAGACACGTGGGTGGGTGGATGGATGGGGGAGATACACATGGAGGTTATGGAGATGGGGGAGAGACACATGGAGGGGATGTAGAGATGGGGAGAGACACAACATGGATAGGGCCGGATTAACATTCTTTTTTTTTTTTACTACTCTTCACATGCTCTTGCTTATAAAAAAAACTTAAGAGGGATGTAGGGAGCAAAACTGGTGCAGACTGGCTGACAGTGAAATTAGTTAACGTAAAGCTGACTTTGTGCTCTATTCAAATGCTCTGGCTGCTTCAGTCTCTCTGTGGCATGTTCCCTTTCTTCTACACTCATTACATACACTTGTTCTCTGTCCCCGACTGTATAAGAGGAGCTTCTGCCTGCTAGTTAGAAGGTGTGACGAAACCAACCTCGCCACTGAGAACTGGAGAAGCCTGGTTGCTAGCCTCCTGCCCTGCGACTATGGCCCCTGGACATATTGCACTGTAAAAACTATATTTGGGCATGTAATAGTTTATATTACTGCTACTGGGCCTTTAAGGGCCATCCGTGGACCTATTGGGACTTGTGGGATACTGTACCTTTAAGACTGTAGAGCATATTACAGTAATCCTGCCTTTAGTCCTTTAATATCATGTATGCATTCATGTGTTCAGTTAACCTGGGTTATAGGTATGCAGCATTCACTGATTGTTCGGTAGAATCACTCCATTCAGTATATTGAGTGAAACTACCGAACAACCAGACCACCCAGGAATAAGTGTGCCTCCAATTACCGTTTGCAATCAGTGTAATGTATTCTTTGTCCTCTGGGTGGCCGCCATTCGGGAAACGAACACGTGGCGGCGGCCATCTTAAACTACCGAACAGCTGTGTTTTGCCGTCGAGTGTCTGGAACTAAAATCGGACACTTGACTAGGCAAACACCGCTGAGACCTCCATACTTCCAGAAATTCGTATAGAAACTACCGAATGACCCACGTTCGGTAGAAAGAACCCCACAAACAAGGGAATTCATTCAAACCCTCTCCAGGCTCTATAACACAGGCAATTCGTCTGTTTTCATTCCCTTGTTTGTGACCGACCGCAGGGCCAAAATGCATGGAACTGTTTTCGGATACTTTACCCATGCGGTCGGTCAAATCTTTGGAACCCCATATCTCCCGAACCGTTCATCCGAATGACTTGAATTTTGAATATGTTGTCCCCCTGAATAAGGGCTATCCAGCGATGCTGGATTTAAAGGTGTACCCCCTGTTTTTGGGGTACATCCAGAACTTGGCTGAAAAGGTGTACCGGATAATTGGGTTTAATGTTATCTGAGGGGAGGGGATGTGTGGGCTGAACCATGTATGTGATTGGTTATTTTATGCCTCCCCCTGGGTGTGGCCTGTATGTGTACTCATGTAATAAAAACCAGGCTGGGTGCCCCAGCACCTCAGACCACTGCTTGACCCTCAACCCGGAGCCTTGTCTCGTTCTTGGGGGGATTCACTGTATGCTGTTGGAGATTGACTGCTAGGAGTGTAAGCTGATGTCTGCTTTTCCTATTCATCTGCTAGCAGCTATTCGTGAGGTTCCAGCTTGGAGTGCTATCTTATTCCCTGGTATGCAGTTCGGGAGTTTGATGCATTCGCCTGAATCTAGTTCGTGAGTTTTGATGTTCTGCAGTAGCTGTGCCTTTCTGAGAAAAAGGGGATTATCGCCTAAACGTATTTTAACCCCTCATATGCTGAAACGGTCCATTACAGAAGGTTAGGTGAGGAGTGGACCAGCGAGTGCGAGTGCTTAGAAAGCGTGGATCGAGTGCATCATTAGACCTATTTATGTCAAACTCAGAGTGCTGTCTGCATAATCTGCCCTTGGTTGGTCACCCTGCATTATTGGCAGGCAGCCTGACATGCATTTACCACCTGGTTGACCATCTAATTCTTTGTGCAGACACGCCCCCTTTTGAGGCATGTTTGCCCCTGTGGGTTATTCTGGTTACGTGATTCACATAAGTGCCCACCTTTTTACCCCACCCAATGTGAATACAGAGAGATGAAAGTCTGGAGAAATAAAAAACAAACAAAAAAAAAAACATATCTGCTAATGTAAGCAAATATTTAGTAGGTTAGTTATTGCTAATCTTACATATAATTATATACTCCAAATAGCTACTTAGTGTATTGAATTAAATTAAGTATTGATTATATTAAAATAGTTTGAGCTGGGGGCGGAGCCTGACCACGGGCCGGAGCGGTCGCACCTCAGCACAGCTCCCGACCGCGACCCGCAAAAATCCCGACAAGTGGGGATTAACACCCCCAACTCACCCACTCCTGACCAGGGGCATCATTGGCACTCTCCCCTACCACCTCCCATGCCGTTTGTGTGCCCGGCACGGGTGAACCGCCGGAAACGTAGACCTGCGGCCTACAAGCCGGCTGCAGCCCTCGATTGGGCGGCATTCCTCGACGGCCTCGATCAGCCTGAGGACTCAACAGGGGACGATCCCCATACGGCACCCCTACACACTTGGGCAGAAATGGGCCGCCGGTCCCAGAAACCCCCACCAGAGACTGCCTCAGGGTCCAGGGATATCAGCACCATGCTGCAACAACACAGGCCGCCAGCCACAATGGCGGGAACAGCGGAGCAGGACACCATGAAGGTACACAGGGGTCCCAGCCCACATGCCCAACCCCCAGAACAGGTACCTACACCAGGGGGAACCACTGATGGGTCTGCCCCGGTCACCCAGCGGGACTTCCAACACCTAATTGGGGAAATCAAAAACCTCTTGGCGACCAGCATAGAAGCCATTAAGTCTGACGTGCAGGCTATAGCTGTCAGGGTTCAGACCACAGAGAATGATGTTACTGACATCAAACAGGGACTAACCACCTTGCAGGACACAGTACTGGCACTCCAGAATCAACAGCAAGCACTCTCCCTCCACTATATCGCCCTCGATGACAGGACAAGGCGAAATCACATAAAAATAAGAGGAGTACCAGACGGCGTCTCCTCAGACGAATTACCTCACTACCTGAGACGCCTTGTGGCCGCCATCCTGCCACCTACACAGGCCAAGAAATTTAATACGGATGGTATATACCGCCTGCCACCTTCGGGCAGGACAGCCCCAAACTTGTCCCGAGACGTGATTGTCCGCTGTGCTACCTCCCAAGACAAAAGAATCCTGATGACTGCTCTCCGGGGCAAGACGCCACTCACATTTGAAGGCGCACAGCTTAACATCTACCAAGACCTCACCAGAGCCACGCTACAATGGCGCAGATCGCTGAACCAAGTCACCAGCACCCTCAGAGAAGCGGGGATAGAATACCATTGGAGGTCACCCAGATTCCTGGTGGTCACTAGACACGGAACTGTTCACAAAATCTCCACACTTGAGGAGTTCCCGACATTCTGCCACGCTCTGGGCATACCCGCACCCAACCAGGCCATTGACAAGCGACCTACTCCTGATGCCTGATTCCAATAACAGAGACTTTAACACACATGTTCTACGTTGCACAGTTATAACTACACACAATCTGCTGGCCTTGAGCCACTCCTAGCTCACCCCATTCCCCCCACTGGCAAGAGGGAGTGACCGCTCCAAACCTACGTACCCCCCCCCAGGCCCCCCAGGGCCCTGGGTACACATAGAAGAAGGCCATAACTCAGAACCCGAGAGGGTTACTACACACATATTATGGTTACTCGCCCATTCTCCCGAGGCAATTCACACACTCACGATAACATACCATTGCAGGCCCAAATTCTCTAGTACATGATTTCGTTTACATGCTATTGTTCATGCCATACTATGTTTTCATGATTATGTTTGATGTACATTTCAAATATTCTTGACCCGCAAGGGTATGAAAAAACAAAATTTCAATAAAAAGAGATTGACAAAAAAAAAAAAAAAATAGTTTGAGCTACAGGAATATAATATTATTAATAATATTATTTGAAGATAACCATGAAAGCATTTTACATGTTCTGGTAAAGCAGAGGTCTTCAAACTCCGGCCCCCCAGATGTTGCTGAACTACAACTCCCATGATTCTTTCAATAACATAGATAACCAGAGAATCATGGGAGTTGTAGTTCAGCAACATCTGGGGGGCCGGAGTTTGAGGACCCCTGTTGTAAAGAGTACATTTTGGGAATACATTGTCAATCCAATATACATTTCAGGTTAGTCATAGACTCATTACCTTGCATATTAATGCTTTGACCCAATGCATTATTTCTCTGACAACTAATATGATTTGTGTACCTGATTTACTTATTGGACTCTGGAAAAGCTTTAGCTTGACTTGTCTGTGATGGGCAACAGGCTTGTATTTCTCTAAGAAAAAAAACAAGCTCTATCTTCTGATTATTCTTTCTAAAGTTGAGACATCTGCATAAGTAAATGGCATGACAGATACATTTGTATAATAAATGAATAAAAGATTTAAGGAAGATACCGCTATGTCATCCCGGAGCATTTGGTTTTCATAAAGAAATGTTTCATAAATATCTTTTGATATTAGAATGTGGTTTCAAAATTCCAGCTTTATTATTTTATGGAACTGGATACCATAACCATTCATCAATGCTTCCTCAATACATCTATGATTATTAAAGCTAGCTTGCCAACACAGAGTCTTAGCATTATATGCCTATTATAAATCCAGGGTTTCCATAGTTTCCATAAGCCAAAGGGTTTATTCACAAAATGCTGAATTTACTAAGGCATATTTTTATCATTTTCATTTAGATATTTTTTTTCACATTTCAGGTGATAAAATTCAATGGAGATTCACTTGTTATTAATCATAATTGAAAGCACATTAAGTTGAATTGGACCCTGCTATTGCCATTGGAGCTCACTGTTAGCATGACATTAATTTCAGAAAAGCTCAGTAATATTGAAATGGAATTATAACTGAATGGAAACAGTTTCCCTGCTATAGAAAAATAAATATCACACAGTTGGGCCTAGAGAGGTGTTGTGGTTCGTGGGTTTGGATGAATTAGTTTGATATTTGCAAGCATTTAAAACCAACCTTTAATTTTGTACAGCTATAATTTTAGATATTATATACATATTAGATATAAGGTATTTCGGCAGAGCTATATCCGAACATGTAAAGACCAAATGACAGTCATTCAGAGTGCAGCAAAAGATAATGTTTAATAACAAGATGTTAGAGAAAATATAACAAATATTAATACACAGGTTCTAGCTAAACACGTAATATTAACTAGACAATTATCCTTTGCATTACTAATCATATATTGCAGTTGCAGTTAAAACATACCAAAGGCTATCCAATAAATCTAATCTAAACAAAAGTATAAAAACTATAAGAAAAGTATACAGTTTTATACTTAACGACCCATGATCTTGATGAAATAGAGATACAGGTTTCTGCTGCTCTGAATAGATCACATTTTATGTCCCAGGATAAAAAATATGGGCCTAGAGCGCATACTTGCAGTCTTAGAAAAAAATAGTAAGGCTGCCTGTGCCCCTGTACTGCTACATCAATGCTATCCCCAACTAACTCCAAAACCCAACTGTCAAACTGTCCACAATACAGCTTCACAATAACCATAGTAACATGTCCCTCCTTCCAGCCTATTCCCTACCCATCAACCTTCCTCATGACTCTGAACTGGTTAAACTGATTTGATAATTAAAATTTTCAGTGCTTAAGACTGGCATTTATGCAGGGAATATCTGTTAAATGGTGAACTAATAACTGTGTGAGTTATGGGCGTAAAAGCACCACTATTGTGTTCAAATGTTAGTCATTTTTTATGTCCATAACAAGAGAGATCTAGGGTAGAGGTCTCAAAGCTGGGGTTAACTGGGTTTGGGGACGTGTAAGTGTGACTTTGAGGTAAGGAGCTAGGAGTCATTAATACAATTCTATTGTTCTCTGTCGGAAGAATTGGATTAAATGAATGGAATTTGGAAGTAATGTGGCTGTTTGTGAATAGCCAAATTAGCAAACTTATATATACAGCTTTTTTTTTTTTTAACTAACCAAATAGCAGCTGAATGGATGAGTAAATACAGCTAAAAAAACATAATTTGCTATTTGTAAATCACTGGATGGGTTTCACATAGCAACCTGTTGGTGAAAGCATATTAATTTAGACAATCAAACAATATTTGGATACTTTTCTCAATTTAGTGAATAGACTCTAATATTTTATCAGATTCATGGTTTTGCGTCCACTGTGTAATTTTGTACTGTTACACTGTACATATTTTTCTTGTTTCTTTTATTGTATATACACACTCATACATCTCAAACTGGAGTTAACTTTAAAGGGAAACTCCAGTGCCAGGAAAAAAAATCTGTTTTCCTGGCACTGCAGGTCCCCTCTCCCTCCCACCCCCCATCCCCGGTTGCTGAAGGGGTAAAAACCCCTTCAGGTCACTTACCTGAGTCCCTGCCCATGTCCCTCGGCGGTGATTTCTTCTCGCCGCCGCTTCTCCCAGTCTTTACGTCAGCCGGTGGGCGAGACTGATCCCACCCACCGGACGGGGAGACCTAATGCGAATGCGCGGCAATGCCGCGCATGCACATTAGAGCTCCTTATAGGAAAGCATTGAAAATGCTTTTCAATGCTTTCCTACGGGGAATTGAGCAACGCTGCAGGTCCTCACAGGCCAGCGACGCTCTAGCACAGGTTTTCTGTGCTATAGAGCAGGAAGTGCCCTCTAGTGGCTGTCTAGTAGACAGCCACTAGAGGTAGAGTTAACCCTGCAAGGTAATTATTGAAGTTTATAAAAAACTGCAATAATTACACTTGAAGGGTTAAGGGTAGTGGGAGTTGGCACCCAGACCACTTCAATGGGCAGAAGTGATCTGCATGCCTGGAGTGTCCCTTTAAGTTCTTGTAACAGTTTGTGAATACATTTGTAAATTGAAATCATAAGTATCCTTGTTTTATAGTAATCATTTGAAAAAACGGCGTGGGGCAATCATAACAAAGTGAAAGCCACAGGAGTTATACTTCTGTTTATTCTTTTATATTGGCCAACATCACCCAGGTCTTAAACTGCATGACTGCAGACTTGAAGTGGTCTTGGTGCAGTGTCCCTGTCTGTTTAACCATGCAATGTAATATATTGCAGTTTCTGAGAAACTGCATTGATTACATTGCAGGGTTAACTACACCTCTAGAGGCACATTCGGCTTTTACTCTGCTAGAGTTTTACTCTGCTATGCGACATTGGACATCCTTACGTTTTGCATAAGTATTCTAACATATATGCTATATGTTCCATATAGGAAAACTCACCGCACATGTGCATTAGATTTCACCATTGGTGCAACATCGCAATAGGAGGAGACCTAGCCAGCGCTGCGGATGCCTTAACACTGGACAGAGATAAGGTAAAAAGGGGTTTTAACCCTTTAATCATCAAATTGTGGGGGACCTACAAAACTAGGGACAGGGACACTATGGTGTTAGGAGTACAGCTTTGTATACCTAATGCTGTAGTGTTCCTTTAAACATACCCTTTTAAATAGGATATTAAATGAAGACTTAATTAAAAAGAAACTGAAGACCCCTAAAGCACTTCATATTCCTAAGTGCTAAATGTGTGAAAAGTATGGTTTTTTTTCATTTAACAAAAGTGAAAATTTTAACAGAAATTGTCACTTTTGTAAATTAACCTTTTTAGCCCCACTTCCATGTCAATCATACAACCGGTCATGTTGCTTCCTGGTTGTTTAGCTTAGTGGAGCTAAAATGTAGATTCAGGCAATTTCTCAGAGCACATGCCTTGAGAAGTTTGTAATTGGACAGCCACAGAAAGTCTGGGTTGACTTAAAAAGGTCTGCAAAGGCTGCAGAGAGAGATCTGCAGTTCTGTTTTTAGATATTTCCCCAACTAAAAAATGCATAATTAACGACATACATGATTTCATTGGTGGCATGGCTACTTAAAGCCGCACTGTCATGGTCCCATCAGTTTTTTTTTAACCCCCCTTCCAACTCCACTACATCTAATTGCCCCCCTAGTCACCTCCAAATACCCCTAATCACCCTATATCACCTATGTCTTCATCTTTATTTTATGCCTGGACCTAGGTCCTGGATGCCGCCATCTTTGTGTGGGCAGATATAGTCCCTGTGGGATACGTCATATGCCCACACTAGATAGTGCTATGAAATTCCCGCCCATGCCCAGTTAAACACTTGGGCATTCGCTATTGTCCAAAAATCTGATGGGAATTTCGTCTATTCATTGGTCAGAAAGATGAATGAATGAATAGAAATTTTAGACAAACAAATAAACACTAAATATCGGTGTTTGTTAGTTCGCTCGTTTAGTTTATTACAAGGGGGGAGCTACCGACTCGCAGCTCCCCCTTGTAATATGTAAAAATAGAAGCGGCAAGGAGCAGTGCTCCCTGCCACTTCTTAAACTCCCCCATGTCCTCCCTAACTCTATGGGGGTCAATATGACCCCCATATTAACATAAGAGAGATTGAGATGCAGCGAGTAGGGACATGTGTACTAAACAGTGAGCAGCCTGCGCTCGGGTCTTTTTCTATTTAGTTTGACAGGCTTTATGGATTTTAATTTGGCCTTTTTTGGGGCTGAAAAAATAAGGTTTTAGAAAAAAGAATACTTTAAATGGTAAGTTTTTTTTTTTTTTGTATTTACAGGTATTTAGTTTTATTGTTCTCCCCTCACTATTTTAGGGTGAGGAGGTAGGTAGGGCTTTAGGTCCCTCTCTATTGTAATTTAGGGCACCCACCCACCGCTTATGGGTGGGTCAAACTAACAATCACATTCTATAAAAAAGTCAGTAGACAAATAGATCAGGGTGTTGTAGTCGATACGACTTATCTAGATTTTGCCAAGCCATTTGTTACAAAATGCCTTTTGTAACTGTCCCTTTAAATGACAAATTGCCATGCTTCCCTGGATTATGGAGGAGCCTATTTGCCAGCCTCCTCCCCCATGTCTATGGACCAGGTGTGTATGGCCCTTTAAGACAGTCGGTGGGCATATTGGGGCTTAGAGACTTTTATGGAACTGGTGCTGGCCCTTTAGGCACATTTTTGGGACATAGAGAAAATTAAGACGGTGTCCCCAGACTTGTTGGGGACACTGCCCCTTTAAGTCTGTGTCCCCAGTGTCCCCAGTGTCCCCAGACTTAAATAAAACCCTTTGTTCCTGGCTATTTCCCACTTGGTTCAGGAAATGGGGCTTACTGAACCAAGTACCACACAGACGGACCACCCAGAAGTGGAAGTGTGCAGGCAATTTACCTCCCAGGCTGGAAGCCTGCTATAGGTAAATTGCCGAACGCTGGGTGGCTGCCGTTCGCGCAAACGAACACGTGGCGGTGCCATCTTTATTCATTCAAATACGGTCAGCGGTGTGGGCAGCCAAATTCATGGAACTAAAATAGGCTGCACATTTCCGGGAACACCGCTGACCTGTACCTTCTCCCATAATGAACTTTCAGCCGCAGAGACTAAGTCCCATTCGGCGATGGGACCTAGTAATTTTTTCAGCCTGAAATTGATTGACCGCACAGCCCAAATCTATGGAGCTGTTTTGGGCATGAAAATGTCGGTCATACAGGACTTCCGTCTAACTTTTTATCTACTGAATGGATTTTTATGATTTTTGAGTATGTTTATATTTAAAGGATGGTGATTAATGTTTTTGTGGTTTTTATGAAGATTGGATGTATGGTTTTAAAGTTATAGTGACAGGCAAAAAAGATTTTAGAAAAAAGTTCTTAGGCAATACTGTGCTTTGGAACTTCGGCACTTCCACACTCTGGAACTTCGGAACTTCGGCACTTCGACACTTCGGAAATTCTGTAATTTCGGAACTTCGGCAATTCATCTATACGGACATTCGGAAGTACCTGAATTTCCGAATTGCCCGAAATTCGTCCGAATTCACATTCAGACCGAAACAAATTGCACATGTCTATTCATTTGATTTAACTGATTTCTGATGGGAATTTGCTTTAGTAAATATGAAAAAATTGGCATTTTCACCAAATTTTGTCCATTCAGAATACCTGTGGAAGTATAATGTAACTTTGTTCCCAGTTCAGTAAGCTAATGTTGAGAGAAGTTAAATAAGTCTGTGTGAGAAGTTATATAATTCTAGTCTCAAATATCCCCATTTTATAATTGTAAAGCGCTACAGAATATGTTGGTGCTATATACATGCTAATAATAATAATATATATATATATATATATATATATATATTTTTATTATTATTATTATCATCATTATTTTATTATTGATATACCGCCATCAAATTCCGTAGCGCTGTACAATGGATATATATATATATATATATATATATATATATGGACTGGCAAAAGTAAAGTTCCATATCATTTCCAGACTGAAAAGAGCTGTTAAGTGACCATCATTTTGTATAATATAATTACATAGAAGGGGTAATCATCAGGGAGTGTAACTGTGGCGTTTGACAGGGCAAGGGGCAGAGAAGGAGACTATAGGAAATTTTTGAAATGACCAGGGTAGAGCAAATGTATAATACAAACACGTATTTTTAAGCATGAGTATTGCAGGCATCCACACACAAAACTATACAAAACTATATCTAGTTGATATTTATTCACAACACATTTAGTGCTTAGGTGAATTTTACCATCATAAATGACAGGATATTTGGGCAGGTGTCACAAAGGTTGGTGTTCTCTGTGCATGTATTTCTTTGTAGATAGACATCAGACTGTTTGTGATATCAGAGTTTGCTGCAAGAGCCCCCTCGTGGCATGATGCAATTCAGGACTCCATGGAATTTTGTCTTGCTGCAATCTTCTCCCATCAGCTTGGAAGAATTTATCTTATGCAACAAAGTCAGTTTCTGTGAAGAAAGTCTCATCACTTGTCATGTAGCTTGTTTCCCTTAAATTAATTGTTCTAGCTTCTAGAATAAAAAATAGAGTACTATATGACATTGAAATAATGCATAATAATAATGCCATTGCAATGTTTATACACTTCTTACACATGTTTGTTAACATATGCATTTTTTTTAAATTAAATTACGTGCAGTTTATATAATGGGTTCTACATAGTTTTCACAGTGTTTATTTTTAATTGCTTATGTTGTCTCCTGTCTGCTTTGTTCTTTTAAATTTTCAATAGATCTGTGTGAAGCATAGCCCGCTAATTATATTATTGGTATAGCAGTTAGTCTTGGACATTCATTTAGGGACAAAATCATTTTCATTTGCATTTCCAGCAATTTGTCTACTCCTCCAAAAGATGAATGCAAATTACAACAAATTTTAAAAGTATGGTTTGATTATTAGACAAAATTTAATCCATGTAATTTGTTTATTAATTTAGTTAGGTTCAAGGAGGGAGCTTCTGGCTAACAGACCAAAGGCAAGGGGGTGAGGAACCTTGGTTTGGGCACAATTGGAACAGGCAGCAAAAAAACAATGATATCTCTATATTTTCTTTTACAAGTGCCAAAGTGCACGGTAAATCAGGAAGCGTGAAAACACTCTAGGAGTTGTTTCCTTACAGATTTGAAAGCAGTTTGTTGGGAAGAGTATTACTAGGTTTACAAATCTTCGCAGCCAGGATATTTTTTTTCAAAGAGGGAGTGGGATGTGGCAGCTAGACTGCAGTTGGGAGGTGTAACAAGTGGAGGAGTTCCTTTTTCTTCCTTATGACAAGATAGTCAGGACAACGTCCCTGTATTGTCCCAGTATGTAATTATATAGTTGAATCTGGATAGAAATAAAGACCATCTATCTTGTCGGGATGACAGTCTCTTCACCTGACTGATGTATACTAAGTTCTTGTGATCAGTGACCATAAGGACAGAAGAGACTGATCACTCCAGCAGGTGTCGCTATTCCTTTTGAGCCCAAATATGGCCTATAATTCTTTATTGCCAATATTCATGTCCTCTATGTAGTTCAATGTATTCCAGATTATAGTGTCAGACTCTCTTTTGGTTTCAGCATGAATGGGTAAAATTATAGAGGAAAAGTACTACCTAACTCCTATAATAGTTTGCAAACTCAATAAACCTATGGATAGCTATAAGGGCCTGGGGAGACGCCAGTCTTCTATGGCAGTTAACTTCTTGGGGTCCATTTGAAAGCATGAGGAGGATATGATGTAGCCCAGGAAGGGCTTGTTCCTTGTACTTGTTCCTTATCAAAAATATATTTGTCTAAATTGCAATATAGCCGATTCTCTAACTACACGCTGAAGACTTGATGTACATGCTTGTTATGAGTCTCAAGATCAACTGATACACACTGTATATTACAGAGGGAACAATTTTCTCTTAAAGTTGGCTTTGGAAACTTATTTAGGGATACCAAATTAGGTTGCTCCATAATTTATTATCATTAAATAGGGCAATGGCACATCAGGGTGAAAAATTAACAAGGTATCTGCTAAATAGCACCCTAATTTGGTTTCTTTAAAGTAAAGATGCATACCCTTGCACTGCAACACTCAATCGGAGTCCCTACCTCCCCAAATAGGCACATCAGTTTCACAGTCTGCCAGCATATCTGAAGCCAAGATGTGTAGCCCCACCCCTTTTCATGAAATCATGATGCCAAGCCCATGTCATGATGACATTGACGCACAATCACAGCCCACTCATGCTTTGGGGGCGTGGGTATCAAGTGGCGTCAGGCTACAAAAATACATTTGTTCAGTCCTTGTGATCTTATTGAATGTTCCTGATTGTATGTGATTTCTTGGTTATCCATTTTGGCTTGTCTGACTATTCTGTACTCAATATAATGTCTGTACTCCCTGGCTCAGCTTGGCTTTTAGATACTGTGTTTTCTGGAATCCCTGACCTTGGCTTCTTTACCTGCTAAAGCATTGTGTTAAACCAGACCAATCTAACATCCAGTGTTATGCTACTATCCTTTGTTTCTTCGTCATGCCCTCAAGATGCACAACACTTTTCATCTTTCCCTCTTAAAGCCATTGATGTGTAACAGAGCTCCTCCTCCATTTCCTGTTGTTGATGGGCAGGAGGAATACTAGATCTAGGGGTCGATCCAGCACACAATCTCAGGTGTTTGTTTATATATCTACGAGACAGCAACTAGAGGCACTTCCTACAGTTCAAAATGACACGTTCTGCATGAGGACATCCAGCATCGAGGAAAACCTCTTAGGAAAGCACGGAGGCAATGCATGCACATAAGGTACCCCATTGGCATTAGTCTAACACTAAAGTGTTACTTTAAAGTAATATTTACTGTATATGAACATAACAGCAGTAAAACTCTTATTATCACTCTTATATCACTCCATCATTTACGTATCCGTTACTCTGTACTAGTGAACTTCTTCCCATCTGTCCCCTTTCCTACAGTGTCCTTCTATCCATATTCTTTCCACCACATTTGGTCCCTTTGCACCCACACCTTCATCTTTCTCTATATTCTCCATACCTTCAGTTCCTTTTGTCAAATATCCCCCACAAATATTTTTTTAATTTTCTCCCACCTTCTGTCCCCCTCTACATACATTGGTACATGCTCTGGTGCCCTGCCTGGTTCCAATTCTGACCTGGTTTGTTACAGGGGGTACGGTCCAGAGGAACATTCTTGGATTGATGCTCATAACATCCATATAACCTGGTTGTTGCAAGTTTTCCATACCAAATTACCCAATTGCCCTGGTCCCCAGCCTAGGGTCAGTTCTCTCAGGGAAGGTAATGTAAAGATACATACCCTTGAGCTACCACACTCACCTGGTGACCATACCTCCTCAAGTAGGCACCACATCAATTTCACCCCCTCAGACACTTCTGTTTCTGATGCTAAATGGTGTAACCCCACTTATTGTAGAACGTCATGACATCACATATGCAAAATCCCATTATTGATAACACTCACCTTTTGGGACATTTTGGGGCATAGCTATCAGGGAAGCACCAAATGCATATATATGTGCTTGAACTTTACATTTGTTCAGTGCCCTGTTGTGGTTTTCCTGTGATCTCAATAGTGTGTTCCTGATTCTGTGATTTCCTGGTGATCTATTTTGGCTTGTCTGACTTCTCTGATTTCAGTACTCCTTGACTTAGCATCACTTTTTGATACTGGATTTTCTGGAATGCCTGACATAGGCTTGTTTTCCTTGACTCTGGAATGCCGGACCTCAGCTTGTTGTACCTGCTAAAATCATTTTGTTAAGCCTGACCACGCTAGGATTTGGCAATATATTACCATCCTTTGTTCCTCTCTTGATTAACATAGGTTTAAGCATGCATTAAGGGTTTGCATACTTACCTTGTCACTTAAATAGGCAATCCACATAAGGGTACCAAGTTAGGGAGCTATCTAATAAACAGCCTTTTTATTACTGTTGCTGTTTCAGTTGCTTAATAGATAAGGCCTTAATTTGCTTATGAAAACAAATGTTTCAGATACATTTTGGATCAGTTTGTTCTGAATAATTTTGTTTTTAATTTGTTTTAGATGCTATTGAGTTTGGAATTTGGAATCTTCTGTATTCTATAAATACAGCGTAATTTTAATCAGAATGAAACAAATGTACATGTCTCATGTCTAATATTGGAAATTAATCTCAATTGCTCATTGAGAGAGTGGAAGTGCTTGCAGTTTCTAAGTAGCTCCTTTTGATTTTGGCATGGCCTGAGCTATGGCTCCTAAGACATTTGAGCAATGCTCCCCTCATCACTGTATGCCAGTCTTCTTTGGCTAAGGGAAAGGAAATGAACATATGACAGCAAGTCCTAAGGGCAGCGAGAAAATGTACCAGCAACATGCTAGGACTGGACATGGGGAAAATGAATGGTGGGCCCCGATGGACATGGGCCGAGGCCAGCAGGTGAGATCCTTTCATCTTCCCTGCTGGCCTATGCATGACCGACGCTATCTAAATGCCGGTTCTACTGTGTGCTATGATGGCCGGTAAAGGTAAGGTAAAGGGGAATCAAAGATAACTTTACAAGTTGAGAGAGGAAGGAATAAGGGTGGTAGCAAGACATGGGAGAGTCCCAGAACATATGGAGTAACCAACACACATCTAGCCAATGCCCAAGTTAGGGAAACACTCATTATACATGCAAGTAATGGTGCCAATGGGATCCCCCCATGGAGTCCAAGTCCGGCCCTGGTCGGCATTAATGCTTTACATTGTGACAGCCCAGGCCTCTGCCACAGCTCACACCTGCAGCCGTGGCTTCTCACTGCTGGCAACATGAAAGCACGTATCCTGGAGCAGGCTGGTCATGCTAAAGATGAGGGAGATAGTTCCTCTGCTGCCAGGGTGGGTGGCAACATTTATATAGCTTGCTACGAAGCATAGCCACCGCCACGGTAGTTACTTGTGCCTCTGCCTGTGCTGCATTTCTTTGGAGACCTGAGTGGGATGCTTTGGCAGATGTTGACGGCCCGCAGGACGGCTCACATGCTGCATTCTGGGCTACAGGAGTAGAGGTAAACCTCCTAGCATACAGATGTGGTCAAATTTCAGGAGAAGCAGATCCACAGGTGTAGGGGACTGCTGTAATGTGTCCATATTTGCAGACCTTGGTGGGACTGCCACTTTATCTGTTAGGCCGCAACTCTCCAGCTTGCTATTGAATTGTAGATTATGGTTAGATGATTGTGTCAAGATTTCCAATGGGGACCAGGATAACCCTCACCTGTCCAATTGGGGGGGGGGGGGGTCAGGGTACAAGGCAAGCAACTCCAGGTATAGGCCGAGGGTCTTCCGCCTCCCTGTCCTCGAATGGTTTTGCAGGCCACAGGTAAGATTGCCACAGGCTGTATACACTAGAGTGCCAATAGATTGAGAGGGTATCCCTCAGGGTTGGGAACAAGATTTTCACAGAAAAGCGTACAATAAACTCAGTATTGGGCTAATTTTCCCTGAGGAGCTCAAGCACCATGCAACTGTATCAGTTGGCTGTCAGGACTGCCCCCATAAAATCTGTATTTTTTAATGGAAAATGTAACTAAAAAACAGGCAGGTATTGCTGTACAGATCACCCCATATACCCACCGTGCTTAGTAATACATATCTATATGGTGTAGAACATGGCAGGTGCATTGTATGTTAATGGAGACATTTTAGGGGGGAGGGGGAGAGAGAGAGAGAGAAAGAGAGAGAGGTTACCAATACTCAACTTATTCTACTGCCCTTCGAAGAGTTTTCACAATGTTCATTGAGTTCACAATGTTGAGATACAGTTAATACAGATGCTGAAGTGAAGAGAGAGAATATGATAATTAGATTGATAAGTATTTTATAAAAATCAAGTTTTCAGCACAACAGGAGCAAGGTCCATTTAAAAATGTTAAATAAATAAAAAGAAATGATTGTGAGGACATTCTTGTTTGAAGCTTCATTAATTATTATCTCATTACTAAATGTAAAGTTGCTTTTTCAAACCTTATTCCAGGATGATGAAGCTGTCAATTATGAGGAATAATTAAGGGGCCAGGTGCATGTTTAATTTAACAAGATAAATATCTACCCAGATGTTCCATGCCCATTGATTTAAAATAAGATAGGCTTAAGGGTTTTTGCAATGCACTGTAGGGACATGTTCACTTTGCCACTTTTGAATATAAATATTTAAGACTGTTCTCATTAATTTAGAGAACTGGGTTACGTAAACTATGCAATATCCATTTCTATCAACCTTATGTTCAAAATATTAAAAAAAAATCATGATTTTTAAGATGAATTTAAGATAAAAAAATAAAGTTCAAACAGCATGTTTAAAACTTTTAAAATGGTTGGTCAAATTCTTTTATTATACCAAAGACCATTTTAACCTTTATGATTACTTGTTATCTTTGAAAAGGACTGGTGAAGGAATTGTATTAGGTATCTCTACTATACATAGTTCAAAGTAAGTGTATTATTAAAGTGCTTCCCTCACTACCCTCACCTAGCTTTACAAATATGTTAAAGGGTTACTCCAACCCTTTGGGGGTTGGGGGGGGACGGGACCTTTTCTGTATAAAATTCCCTACTGGACACTATTAATTAGGATTCCCCCCTCCAACCTTCAAAAAAAGATTTGCACTTACCGGGAAACGTGCAAAGGGTAATCGGTCGGGAATTTGGCACATGTGGTGGGCGGTTTTCTGGTTTGGGTAAGATTACAATATGTGCCTCTAACGTTTCCATCGGGATAATGCCTGTATCTTTGAATTTATAAAAAAAAATGCAGTTAGGTGTGGGGCAAACATGTTGGCGAATGTAGCGTATTAAATATTTTAGAAACTGTCTGGTCAAGGGGCTTTATATTTAGGAAGGCAGCATATGGCCAACAGAACTTCCTCTAGTGATATGAGGGAATCTAGTTGCTGGGCTTGTTCTTTCGTGAGGCAAGGAATATCTACATTGGAAAGATACTTAGCGATGTTGGGTTGAGATGGGCTTGTCAGAGTTGTATCCTTCTCTAAATTGTAAAAGGCTGAATCTTTTTGTACTTTAATTAGGTTGACATCAATTTGCCTGCCTTATTGCCCTGAGTGTAATACAATTGCTTCAAGTGTCTAACATGATAGGAAGTGTCTGGCAGTTGAATTTGCACTGGGGTCCGGTGGTTTCTGGTTACGCCTAACTAAGAGTTTTTATAAGAAATGGTGTGGTTATATGTAATTGACATATCTATTAACTGAGATTTCTCTATTCTCCTTCTCTTCTTATTGATAGATTTAAGTACATTTTTGTGGGATATGAAGGTAATGAACCATATTGGGTAGCAGAAGTAAAATGGTTTTATTTAATGCAATAATAATAGCAACATAGTAGTTAGTATAGGTTTAAAAAGTCTCTTGAGTTCAACCTTTAAATACATATTTTTAGACTGAATTACAAGCAAAGAAGAACAGTAGTGTGATTGAAAGGTGCTTCGTGATATAGAAAGTGTTAAAAAATGAATTAATTAACAGCAGTTGTAACACACTTTGTGAGCACTCCAAACAGCCCACCAGCAATAAACAATGGTATCAAAATGCACTAAAGATTGGTTAGGTGTTTAGAAGTGGGACTTACTCCTCACAAAAATATGTATGTTTGATGAACATAAAACAGAAAAAACAAAAACATATATAGTGTGATATTGCAAGAATAGAGTGAGTATTTTGTCCTAAATAAATGGAAATTCACTCACATGGAGTAGAGCCTTTTTTGGGTGTAGGCTAGTGATGTCCCGAACGGTTCGCTGGCGAATAGTTCTGGCGAACATAGCTTGTTCGCGTTCGCCACGGATGGCAAACATATGCGATGTTCGGTCCACCCCCTATTCGTCATCATTGAGTAAACTTTGACCCTGTACCTCACAGTAAGCAGACACATTCCAGCCAATCAGCAACAGACCCTCCCTCCCAGACCCTCCCACCTCCTAGACAGCATACAATTTAGATTAATTCTGAAGCTGCATTGTTTTTTTTTGTGTTTGTGTTTATTTTACATTATCCTCCATAGCCAGTAACCTGTGTTTATTATACATTATCCCTCCCATAGCCAGTAACCTGTGTTTATTATACATTATCCCTCCCATAGCCAGTAACCTGTGTTTATTATACATTATCCCCCCATAGCCAGTAACCTGTGTTTATTATACATTATCCCTCCCATAGCCAGTAACCTGTGTTTATTATACATTATCCTCCCATAGCCAGTAACCTGTGCTTATTATACATTATCCCCCCCCATAGCCAGTAACCTGTGTTTATTATACATTATCCTCCCATAGCCAGTAACCTGTGTTTATTATACATTATCCCTCCCATAGCCAGTAACCTGTGTTTATTATACATTATCCTCCCATAGCCAGTAACCTGTGTTTATTATACATTATCCCTCCCATAGCCAGTAACCTGTGTGTATTATACATTATCCTCCCATAGCCAGTAACATTTGCTTATTATACACTATCCCCCCATAACCAGTAACCTGTTTTTATTAAACATTATCCTCCCATAGCCAGTAACCTGTGTTTATTATACATTATCCCCCCATAGCCAGTAACCTGTGCTTATTATACATTATTCTCCCATAGCCAGTAACCTGTGTTTATTATACATTATCCCTCCCATAGCCAGTAACCTGTGTTTAATATACATTATCCCCCCCATAACCAGTAACCTGTGTTTATTATACATTATCCCCCATAGTCATTTATCGTTGGACCTAGGCAGCATGATGTCTTAGGCCGGCCCAGAGAGTGAGTGAGTGAATAATATAATATATATGTTCAGAAACATACTAGTAATATATGTAAATCGGGTTCATGCAAAGAGGGTGAAAAGGTATTAAAGAAAAACACACCTATTGCATCAAATTTACAAAGCCAAACTTTTAAAAGCTTTCCTCATTTCTTTCTCGGGATGAGGAATATATCGGTTGTAGACTGAGGATTTCCATCTGCCCAATCTTTTAATAATGTGCACTGGAGTGTCAGTGTTGAAGGAGATCGAAGCTGCCCCTATTCTAAATGAAAGACCTGAGAAATGGATACAACCCAATCTTAGGAGTAGTGTTCTGATGTAGAAGATGAATTTAGCCGTAGTCAGAGGGATTCAGTGAGAGTAGTGGTGAAATGTGTGGGTAAGTAAGAGTCAAGTATTTTAACTGGGCACTAGTTCAAGGTTGGATAAAGTGGTATAGCGGATGGATGAGTAGTTTGGTTCGTTTTAGAGGTTTGTAGAGAAAGTATATAATATCATTATTTTTAGCGATATCCAATATTTTTAAGGTGGTCTCAAACATACATAAAATGCTATATAAAATTTGTGAAATAATAGCAGTCAGTTTCCTTCACACGTGTGCGTTTCAGGGCCTGCCAGGGCACAGTGTCACACCAGTGCAACTCATATCTGGTGTAACAGTAGTGTACATTTAAAAAAAAAATACAGGGGGCTTGTTGTCACCTTTCGGGGACCCTTGGTGTTGTACGTGGCTGGGTGGAGGAAGAAACCTTCAATGACATCAGTGAGGACAAGGAACGGGACTAGCTTGGTATCCAACCTTGTGCAAATGGACTGTTTGCGGTTGTTTGTGGTGCGTTAAACGGGGAGTTTGGTCTGTCACTGTGAAGCGGGCATAACCCTTACACTACCTGATCGATACAACATCATACCTGATGTTTTAAAGCATGTTATTCCAAACAATTTAGGAATGTTTGGGGATTTATGCCCTTTATGGATTAAAACCAGACTCTGCATCAACTATGTAATTTTCCATGGGAGGTTTGCCATGGATCCCCCTCCGGCATGCCACAGTCCAGGTGTTAGTCCCCTTGAAACAACTTTTCCATCACTATTGTGGCCAGAAAGAGTCCCTGTGGGTTTTAAAATTCGCAACATCACTAGTCCTGAGTCATATGGGTGTTATGTTCGCGACATCACTAGTCCTGAGTCAAATGGGTGTTAGTATATATAAGGAAAGGAGAAAAAAAAATGTGTCAAAAATCTATTCCTAAACATATTTTCTTTTATAATGTTGCAGAAAATGTTAAACATCAGGAAAGTAGAACAAAATGAGAAGCAAACTTTTTATACCTCTAATATACATAAACAAATCGTTATATTTTGATTGATGGTATTACTTTTTCTACTTCTGCAATATCCTTCTTCAACACAAATTTAAAATAGGGTCTTTAATTTTTAATTTTTAAAGTGGAAAAATATGTTTTGATTATGTGAAACAGTACACCTTTTTATGCATGACTACAACTACTACTAACATAAATATTAATAATAATAATAATAAATCAATACAGAATAACACTGATATAACGGGGAGGAAGGTGAGGAGTCAACAGATAAACATAAACAAATTAATCCAGTAGTTGTTCAGAGCCCTGCCAACATGTTTACAATTTAAAGGTCAGTGGGACAGATACCACACAAAGTGCAATAGATACTTGTGTTATGAGCATGCACTACATTCATGTAATACATAATTATAACCACAAGGTGGCACTGCAGCATATAAAACCAAGCATTGTGTTTTTTGAAATATGCAGGAATACAATAGTCACATTTTTAAGGTGGCTTTGTTTTTCTTGCTATTGAAAGTAGTCGATTGAAGAGCATTTCAGGTTAACTTGAGGCCCCGATTCTGATAATGGCAAAAGCAAGCCATATATACACATATATGATTAGTATATAAAATATATCGCAGAAAATGTGTTTTTATAAAGGCCAGTATTTTATAGCTCAAAGTAATGAAACTTGGGGAAATAAGTTTATAAAAGTGAAATAACCAACCCAAATGAACTTTCAATAAACATCAACGCTGGTTTATTCAAAATCCTTTTTATAGAAATACATTTCAATGGCAAAAGTAAAGCTAAAAAATTGGAGCATTTTTCCTGCTCAGCTTGGCGGTTTTAGCTCAGTTTTGCAATTTAGATGTATTGTTAAAGTTCTATGTTTAGTGAATAGACCCTGATTTTATTTTCATTGTAGAGAAACTTAAAGCTCCATACTTAAATTATACATAGTAGATGGACCAGGTAATTTAAGTTTGCTGGAATTGTTACAGTAGTTGCATGAGCATTCATTTGTGTATTATATTAGTCCATTCATATGATAAAATACATATCCTACCCAGTAACATGATTCACTATGCCTATAATATGTAAGTGTGTGTGCTTTGGAAAACTTGGAGGGAATCATTAAAGTAAATATGAAATATGTAATTTTTTCTCTTTTTTTTTTATCAAAGCCACCTATTTTCTGATAACATAGGAATTTTCATAATAAGATAGGTTTGACAGGGTGCAGGGTCTGACTGCCAACATGGACGGATGCGGTTTGTTATAGCTCCTCTGACCTCGGCACATCTTGACGCTTTCTTGACCTACTTATCCTGAATGCACCTCTCTGATTGTG
This sequence comes from Pelobates fuscus, assembly GCF_036172605.1. Classification (NCBI taxonomy): domain Eukaryota; kingdom Metazoa; phylum Chordata; class Amphibia; order Anura; family Pelobatidae; genus Pelobates; species Pelobates fuscus. The sequence continues at coordinate 256,293,525 of NC_086320.1, forward strand.
GCAGCAGCACTATAGCAGTGACCAGCAGGCTTAGGTACACTTTATTGCCCAGAAGCATGGTTGCTGGTAAATCACAGAGAGCAACCCTGCGGCCTAGTCTGGCTGACCCTGTTGTCAGGAGAGGTCAGCTGATCTTCTGACTCAGTGCAGATTGGATGCTTGGACATTTGCCTTGAGCCCCATTACCTCAGCACCGGTGGGAGATATCCTACTACCCACTAGGGAAGCCTCATCTGTAGCTTTTATCCTAACCTCTCCTGCTTAAGCACTCTGACTCCATGAAGCTGACCTAAGATGGCTTTCGTAATAGCTTGGCAGCAATTGCAGCAGAGAAATTGCACTGGGGTTGGGAAACCAGATTTAATACAGCACTCAAATCCAAATATGAACCTTCAAAAAATAACAGTCGGTGTCTCTGACTGCTGTTCTCCCTCTATGCTGGGAACTCAGGAGGGCGCTATCTCTGTCCACCGTCCACAACCTCGGGAAGATATACTCTCTCGAGACCTTGACCCTGACACCAAGAGTGAAAGAATCTGTGGATTTAAGGCAATGGCTCCTGGAATAGCCTGGGACAGTCTGCATCAACTATTTCGCTCAGCTAGGAATGATGGTGGCTACCAATGACCACTACTTTCTAGAGGCCTACATTTCTTGGACTTTTTGGCTGATGGACTCTTGCACTGGTTCTGCTTTCATGTTGGTGCTTCCCTTGGGACATTATCTTTTATGCTATGTTATTCATGTTATTGAATCTGACTTGTTTCTTAATTTTTATTTTATTTTTATTGATTTTTATTCCAACAACATATCTAAAAGGCATGTGGCATCCATGCTAAGTCTATTATTAGGCAATTGACTATTTTTACAATATCTGGCATAATCCTAATATTGGTCTTTTCTGGGATTAGAGCACTGTATGTATATGTAAGCTGCTGTTTGCATTTCTGATGATCACTATATGTTCATACCATATTGAATATTTACACTTCTCATGGCTAAGCAATTGTTCATTCTTTCTGGTATCATATTTTAAAATGTGCCGTATTCTTCATATTTCTCATGATATGTCTTTTGTAATCCATGTATTTTTTATGCTCTACCAAAATAAAGAATGTGAAAAAAGACATGTTTGACTATCCATTTAACCCGTTTATGATATAAAGTATGCAATCATAATAGGATGTGACTTGCCTAATCCCATGTCAAGAAAAATCTAATCTCTAGTAGGGAGGAGTGTTACCATTCCTATGTTTCATATTTATTAAATGCACACATATTCCAAAGTGCTGTATGAAAATGGATAACAGACATTTCAATTTAGACATACCAGTGCAAAAGGGGAACCTTCTTAGTATTTTCCACCTTACCCAGGGGTTAAATATGATAGTGGACCCCAGAGAATTGGCAGTTCTTTGATAACAAAAGCACTATAAAAAATGTATAAGAAATTCCCAGCTCCCTGTCATAACTGTGGGATGCTAAAAGATGTCCATACATTTTTGTCACTATTTACTCTTGAGTTAATTTTTTTTAGTAATGTATATATTGTTATATAATAAACCTTTTTGGATTATATATTTCCTGGCTATCTATTAGGAATCACTTACTATAAAATCTGGATCTCTGGATTACCCGTCCTTGGAGGGGATGATACCATCTATGCTCACAGCCAGCACATATTGCAGCTCAAAGGCCTTATGCTGAGTCTGAGCCCCAACAACATACTTAGAAGTTGCTCCCAAGGACTCACAGCCAGCTCGCCTTGCAGCTCAAAAGCCTTATTCTTGCATCTCTGGAACATTTTCTCGTGAATATCTGCACTACCTATTTTTAAGTCCTGTTTTATTTAAATTACTTTTGCCTTCCTATTTGCCTCCCTCCCCACTAGTTTATCTGCTTATTTGATAACGTAAATTGTTTTGTTAGTGTTGGTCAATCACCTCCTCTTTTGGCCTATTGCAATAGGTTAATTCTCCCACACGTGTAGCTGGCAATACTCTAGATCTTATTTTTTCAAATGCATGCTCAGTCTTCAATCTCTGTATAACTCCATTTCCTCTATCACACCACCACCTATCATTTGTTCTTGAGTGCCCCCACACCCAATATCCTCAACCTAATTCCCCTCAACTCAAGTTGGATTTGAATTATCTTGATCTCCAGCAGCTCTCAACTGTAATCCATTCTGAACACTGAGGCCTATTTCTCTCAATTATTGTTCACAAATCTGTCTGTCGGTGTTAGTGAGCACTTCTCCGGATAATCCATCCACCTCACATGTGTGGCTTATCAAGATGCTGATTAGACAGCATGATTATTGCAAAGGTGTGCCTTAGGCTGGCCACAATAAAAGGCCAATCTAAAATGTGCAGTTTTATCACAAAGCACATTGCCACAGATGTCGCAAGTCTTGAGGGATCGTGCAATTGGCATGCTGACTGCAGGAATGTCCACCAGAGCTGTTGCCGTGAATTGGATGTTCATTTCTCTACCATAAGCCGTCTCCAAAGGTGTTTCAGAGAATTTGGCAGTACATCCAACCGGCCTCACAACCGCAGACCAAGTGTAACCACACCAGCCCAGGACCTCCACACCCAGCATCTTCACCTTCAAGAACAACAAAAGAAATATATGGCGTATACTGCGCCTCAAAGATCATACATACATAAACCTTCAGGAAATATAATGTTGTAAACCTCAGGGAAAAAAGAAGACAATAATAGTGCAATACAATATGGTACAGTACAAATAGTGTAGGTAGTCGCTATAAGAAAACCACTCACATGTAATAGAGCTATTTAGAGCTTTGCTGTTTTGCGCGTGGACGGTACAATCCCCGTTTAAGGATATATGATGGTTGGAATAGTGTTGATCCTCCAGATGCAATTGCAGATACACGTAGTATATATGGGAGGTAAAAAGAACAAAAAGATCTCCAATGGTATACTGAGTAAATAGAAAGAAATGTACTTAAATTTTTTAGAGCATGACTTGCTCTATGTTAAACAACATGGGTGGTATAATCCCCACCTTGGGATATAGATGGTGTCAGGTATCAAGCCAAAAAAACAAATAGTACTATAAAAAGTAACTATTTATTATAACTTGTTTTATCTCCTGATTTAGAAAATTGTAGTGATTTTCTAGATCAGGAGATAAAACAAGTTAGAGATATGAAAAGAGATGCCTTACTAAAATATAAACCAAAATCTCTATTAGAGAAAAATGATAAAATACCCATCATCTGTAATTACAATCAAGATCATGGGAAACTTAAAAGAATCTTCAACAAACATTGGCACATCCTACAACAGGATGAAAAAAATCCTACCATATCTCAACGATAGACCGAGGGTAATTTTCGGAGGAGCTCATAACCTAAAACAAAAATTGACCTCCAGTTACTTAGAATTACCTAAACCCAAAGAAAACTTCCTAACCACTAATAAAGATCTGCAGAAAGGCTTCCATTACTGTGGGGAATGTATAGGGTGTAGGAATCTTAAAAAGAAACCAAAACAAATAGAGGGTTTTAAATCTAGGATTGGCTCTGTTAATTTTAAGATCAACTCATTCATTACCTGTCACACTAAAAATGTGGTGTATCTACTCACGTGTCCTTGTGGACTCCAATATGTGGGGAAAACATCAAGGAATTTAAAAACAAGGATACGTGAACATATTTACAACATAAGGAGAGTTTTTTTAAAACATAGTGTTTCTTTACATTTTTTTAAGGCTCATGGTTGGAATCTTATAGGGCTTAATTTTTATGGAATTCAGTCTATTAAACCACATTGGAGAGGAGGCCAGATCGAATCCACGTTGGGTCGCTGTGAGATGAGGTGGATCTTTGACCTGGAGACATTGACTCCGGGCGGACTCAACGTGGATTTTGAGATGACAGCCCTCATTTAGTAGATTTAATTTAAATTTTTGATGTTTTATAACATTATTCCTATATTAGGATTTTTTCATATATCTAATAATTTTTTAATACATTTTTTATTATAATTTACTAATTTTCACTAATATTTTCTATAAATATTTCTTGGATAGGTAATTCCCTTACCTATTATGTGTTCTCTCCTTGTGCTGTTAAACAAATTATCTATTGTACCATATACCTCATTGCAGATTGTCTATTAACAAGTGGACTTTTTAAAATAAGATGCCATCTTCAAAGATGGCGTCCGAATGTAATAATATCCGGGTTAAAGAGCAGAATACGGATCAATCCGTGATGACGTCAATGACGCAAGTCACGTCGACGGAACCTGGAAATGACGTCACAACACGGAAGAGAATCGGATTTTTGCCCGGGAACTTTGAAATTATTGGACTTATTTAAAGAGAATGGAATCGTTCATACTATATGCACCTTGGAAGAAGACGGAAGTCGAAACGCGTTGTGCCCTGTATGTTTTTATACTATTTTGTATTTTATGTGTAACTTAAAATAAATCCCTTTATATTTACCCACCTGGTCTCTTCGAGCCGTGGTGTGATCGGGGGAGAATTGGAAGCTGAAAAAGCTGATCCCGTTGGATCCCGTTGGATTTAACAGTCTGCTGGTTACCATTTGAGGAGCAAATACAGTCAGAGCCTGCTATTATAGGCTCTGTAGATCGTGAGTGACCCAATACCTGATACTGTTTATATACAGTTTTTTATACAGTATTATGCTATGTACATTGTGTTTATTTCTCTAGATTGATCCAGTATATTACTGACAGAATTACCCGTGTACAGATCTAAATATAATATTGTGTTTTTGTTTATATAGCACCCCCTCCCTTTCTTTCTTTTTCACCTATTATTTTCACTGTGATGGACCCTCCGTCAATCGATGCTCCTAGTGCTTACCAAGGACCATCAGCACCGCACCAGACCAGTGTAGCTGAGCGCCATGCTTGCTGTAGTCAGGGGCGCTGTACGGGAACAAGCTTTGCCCTAATTATAAATCCACGAACGGTGTCATCCAGGATGCTTTACCTCGCACTAGGAAGCCATCCCACTGCTGCCACCAGATGTGACGGACCCTCCATCAATCGATGCTCATAGTGCTTACCAAGGACCATCAGCACCGCACCAGACACCATAAGTACTGCAGATCCCACGAACTGCCGCAGCTTGGCTGGGAACTCACCATCCTCTACCCACCCTGGACCTAAGACAAGGCTCCAGGTTCTAGTGGGTGCACCTCTCCTCCAAGAGAGAGTAGCAGGAACAAGCTCTTAAAAGAGCTTAGTGATTATAGCTCAGGGGAATATACAGAGTATAGCAATCCCCCAGTGTAGATGCAGCCTTTTCCCCACACATGAGACGAGGCTCTATGTTGAGGGTAAAACAGGAACTCAGCAGATCTGAGGGTTAATTGTCTTTTATACAGTTTTCCCTACAAGGTTACCACCCATGCGCACCTTGTGGAGCACAGGACACAAAGTCACAAAACCAATCAAAACAGCATCTCACATGCAGACACTCCCCTACAGTGTACACAATCCCTCCCCTCTGTCTGTGATACAATTAACAAAGACAATGGGCTAACTCAATTAACTCTAAACAAAAAAAAACATAATTTTTTACAAACCCCCAAAAGTACCCCAAAATAAAACATATCCCCACAAAAGTCAAACCCCCCGATAGCCCCGATCTAGGGGAACAACAGATCCAAAAATCACCCAGATCAGTTCAGGGGTTCAAGAATTTCCTGGAAGTCTTATTTTTGCCCCACCGTGCACATGGTCCCATGCCCAAAACAGTTACATACACTCGACGACAAAACACTGCTGGACAATTTAAGATGGCCGCCACCACATGTTTGAAAGGGGCATTGTGCTAAGTCCCAATGTGCACAAATAGTGTTTTTTAAACGGCAATACGCCCCAGGGGCCATAGTCACAGGGCAAGAGGCTGGCAAGCAGGCCTCTCTAAACCCCAGTGGCGAGGTTACTTTCACCAAATTCACTTTACTTATTAATTTGTGTGTATTAAAAGGACAGAGAGGCGCCAAAAAACAAGAAAACCATTTAAAATAAGAGGATAATTTATTTAAGTTAAATCTAGAAGGAGCTGATCCTTGTTATTAAATGCGCATGGGTTACCAATGTTCCTTCTAACAATAAAGTGTTCTTTTAATATATCGACAGCAATATTTCACTCTCTAAAGCAGAACCAGTGCCATGCTGATAAGACCCAAACGGTTGAAATTCTACAGTTGATGACTGTTTTCTTATCCTTTGGGAATATATTGGTTAAAAGTGCCTGCAAAAAGTCAGGATCAAGTTGGAAACACTCAGGGTTATTTACTAAAGTGAGAAATGCTGTGGATTTTACATTTAGAGCCAAAATAATTAACCTGCAAACAGAATTGGCTACATTTTTAAATTCACTTTGAATTTCAACTTTAGTAATTGTCTGTCTGTGCTTATTTTCATGTTGATCTGAGAATGTAGGGAGAATCATATACTTGGGTAATGCACTGTTAACAGACTACTATGCAGTGGGGTCGCAGCTGTGACTGGGCCTGTCACTCTAGGAAGCCAAGCCGCAGCTGCGACCCCTGTGACACCACGATACCACCACGAACGTATACCACCACGAACGTATACTTCAGGGTCAGCTCATTCTAGATTTAACTTAAATAAATTATCCTCTTAACATAAATGTTTTTCTTGTTTTTTTGACCCTTCTCTGTCCTTTTAATACCATTTCTGTATGTAATTATGGAAATATTAATATCAAATGTGATTAGGGAAGCCCTCAAATATTTAATACATTTTAGTGTATTAAACCTAAGCCTTAAACTCAGGGCTGTTTTTGAAAATTGTGTGACAAAATTACTGTTTGTCCTCCCTAGACATTCACTTCCAGACCTTGTACACATGAATCCACAAAAACACAAACTCACAATACACACACTTTGTGACACCCCCCCATACATACAAAAGATCTAACATTACATTGTCGTACTTCTGCTACAGAGTGCAAGAGGACCTACAATGTGCTCAGGACAGTGCCTCAATGCCATCTGGTTGGGGAGTTAATTCTAACTCCCCAACCAGAACTTTATGAGGCCCTTTGACTTATGTGGGCCTCTTATGGAATTACTGCCATGCTTATATTATTTACCTATGATACCCCTCACCATTTTCTTGAGGGGTATCCCAAGCTAGAAGTTAACTAAGTGTGCCTTAACCAAGCTAGAAGTGAACATTATGTCAAACATAAAACAAATATTAGTCAAAGAGAGTCAGGTTGCATGGAAACCAAATATGCTAATAAGGAGTAGGTGACCTTCTGCAATCCAGATGTTGTCTCCCGTAATGCGTTTACAGCCATGATGCTGGCAAAGAATGCAGAGAAATGTTGTCCAGAGCACTTGGAGTGCTGAATGATGCATAACTACCCCTGTACAAAAATATTATTTATTAAATGTGTGATTATTTACCAAATTGAAACAATTAGGCCAAAATAAACAAATAGCATGCTGGTTACTGTATCATTATGAGTCTGTTTTATGCCAATTGGACATATGACAGCTACCTTGCATCACTGTATATTGAACATCCCCAAGGTCATTGGTTTGGATATATTTTTCAAACTGCTGACTGCCTGGTGAAATTGGAGATCTCTCCCTCGTGTCTGTTCTTAGAACAGATACATTGACAGAACTTATCAAAGAATACTGCCTTTTTAAATAGTTATTTTTCAAATAGTCTTCATTGCACTTATAAGATTGTTACATACTGAGAGAACTTTTCCAATTGTTATATATTTTTATTATTATTTATAAAGTGCCAACAAGCTCTGTAGCACTGTACAATACAAGGTAGACGAACAGACATATGCATAAGGTTAGATTTTTAGATGATACAGTTGCAGGAGAGGAAGCAGGGTGGGTCACCAAGTTGCAGGGAAGGAAAGTTATTAACAGTATAATTGATATGATTTCCTACAAAAGTGAGCTTTTAATGATCTTTTGAAAGAACTGACAATGATAACAGAGAAGGGTGTCTTAGAGGCAGGCATCAGAGGCGTGAGTACGAACAGGTAATGAACATATTACATTTATGATATTAACTTATACCTTTTGGTTGTCAATTCACAATAATAAACGTCCAATTATTGTTTTTTACACTTTTTCTATAATTCCACATGTTACTATTTAGTTTTTGCTGTGTAACTTTTATTTTCAAAGACCTCCCAGCTTCAGCTCACCTTGCCACTTAGATACACCAGAATGCACAGCTAAATTCATTTAATTAATATTATGGTGTATATTTAGGCATTATACCCTCCATATCAACATGTAAACCTTAAGTAGGTATAGTAAAAGCACATCATTGCTGATGTGTGGGGGATGAGCATGGCCAAAATGGTATATTATGCCTTCTGAGCTGGCACACAGTACTGGCAACCAGCCACTTGGTCCTGCAATTATGATGAGTGCAGTGGAAATGCTCTTTTATAGCCAGACGTGCTGATTATCATCTAGCATGGCACATTGCGATACTTTCTCTGGTGTCACCTGAAGTGTCACATTGGAGAAAAATCTGTAATGATAGACTCAGATCACACATACAAAAAGATTAATTTCAAGATTAATTTCAAAATTATATTATATTACAATTGCAATTATTTATATTGCATCAATGTATTGCACAGCACTGTACAATAGGTAAGCAAGGCATATATGTAATAAAAAAAAACATGTTTCTTTTGGGGCAAAAGAAGGGAAATTAATTATTGGTTGGGATATGTTGTAACCCACCCAATGTTGATATTGATGAGAAAGAACAGCTGTTAGAGTGAATTGTGAAAGCTGCACATCTGGGTAACACATTAATTATTGGAGATTTTATTTACCGGGACATACATTGGGAAAGAGGGGGTCGTAGTTCAGCAAGGGGAATCAGGTTTTTGAAATTGTTAAATGACACCTTCATGTCACAATTGGTACAAGCACCAACTAGAAAGGACACTTTTCTGGATCTGGTTATAGCAAACATTGATCTTTTGACACATATTCAGGTAGGGGAGCACTTGGGAAATAATGATCACAATATGCTGTCTTTTAAAGTAAACTCAAAAATGCAAATGCGGGTGGTGTATACTAAAACATATAATTTTAAAAAGGTAATTTTAAATAAGATTAGGGCAGCTTTACAACATTTTGATGATATCAACTCTTATGGGAAGGGAATATCTTCAAACAAATATTAGAAATGTACACTTCTTGGTATGTACCCGTGGGTAATAAATATAAAAGAAACAAATAGAAACCAATGTGGCTTAGTGGGAAAATGAAAAATAAAAAAGGGCATTTAAAGCACTTAAATCTGATATGCCTCTTTGTCCCCCAAAGCCCTTCTGTGTGCCTCTTTGAGCCACTCAACCCTCTATGTGCCTCTCCTCCATCCCCTCTGTGTGCCTATCCCCCCAGCACTCAGTGTTCCTCTTCCCCCCTAGGCACTCTGTGTGCCACTCCCCCCCCCAGCCCTACCACCCCCCATCCCTGTGTGTGCCTCTCCCCCTCAGCCCTTTGCGTACCTATCTTTGTCTACCCCCTCTGTGTGCCTATCCCCCCAACCCTCTGTGTTCCTGCCCCCTCAGCTCTCTGTGTTCCTCTTCCCACCGGGAACTCTGTGTGCCTCTCCTCCCCCCCCAGCCCTCAATGTGCCTCTTTTTCCCCCCAGCCTTCAATGTGCCTTTCTTCCCCAGCTCTCAATGTGCCTCTCTTCCCCAGCACCCCATCAGCCCTCAATGCCTCTCTCCCTCCCAGCCTTCAATGTAGTGTTCTTCCCTCGAGCCTTTAATGTGCCCTTCTCTCTGCAGCCCTCATTGTGCATCTCTCTTCCCCCAGCCATCAATGTGCCTCTGTTCTCCCCCAGCCCTCAATGTTCTACTTTTCTCCCTATATCCCTCATTGTGTCTCTCTTCTGGCCCCAGTCTTCAATGTGCCCTTCTTCTACCCTCCCCCTCCCCCCTACCCTCCCAGCCCTCAATGTTCCTCTCTTCTGTACTGAGCCCTCAATGTGCCTCTCTTCTCTCAACAGTCTACAATGTGCTTCTCTTCTCCCCCAGCCCTCAATGTGTCTCTTTACTCCCCCATCCCTCAATGTGCCTCTCTTCTCCCCTCAGTGTGCCTCTCTTTTCCCTCCCTTAGCCCTCAATGTGCCTCTCTTCTCACCCTAGCCCTCAATGTGCCTCTCTACCTTCTCAAGCCCTCAATTTGCCTCTCTTCTTTCCCAGCCCTCAATGTGCCTCTTTTCTCCCCAGCTCTCAATGTGCCGCTCTTCTCTTCCAGGCCCTCAATGTGCCTCTCTACTCCCCCAGCCCTCAATGTGCATCTCTCCCTCCCTCTTTAGAGTATGTACAGATGTTTAAACAGAAACTGGATGAACTGGATCATTTTTAACATGTGGGGTAACAGCTCCTTGGTCCAATGTTACATCTGACTGCCATTCTTGGGTCAGGAAGGAGTTTTTTTGTTTAGTTTGTTGCAAAATTGGAAAATGCTTCAAACTTTTCTTTTTTTTGCCTTCTCTTGGATCAACAGCAAAAAACAATATACAGATGTGATAAAGGCTGAACTTGATGGATGCATGTCTCTGTTAAGCCTATGTAACCAGTGGAACCAGTGGCGTACCTGCCATGGTCGTAGTATGTAGTATGGCCGTTGCCATTACGACCAAGCTCATCACTCCAGGGGCCATGGCCACAGTGGCGATCCCTGCGACCATATGCTGCCAACATACCTTCAGGGCTGGTGCACAGTCGCAAAAGCCCGGGACCCGCCATTTCCCGGTAACTGGGAAGACTGTGCTGTGCTGCTCTCCTCCTGCCCTGCGTGTAGCGTGGCTGAGCAGTCTGACAGGATCTAATCACTGAGAGAGCACGTCTTGTCAGATGGGTACTGATAAAGATGGGAATGAGATACATGGGGGGCACTCAGGGAGATTTTAGCACCAGGGCCTGGTGGTTTCTAGTTATGCCTCTGTATGCAAGTCTTGGGGAATAAAGTGTGGGACTACCTCCCCCTGCCCCCCCCCCCATCAAAAAAATATGCACTCGTATATATACGCATGCACACACACACACTGACAAGTGCACACATACATACTCAAACACACACACACAGATACACACACATACACACACACTCTCTCACACACACACACACACACATAAACTCACAGACACACACACTCACACACACACACACACATACTCAGACACACACACGCAAACACATACTCAGACACATACACACACAGACACACACTCACAAATTATTATTTTTTTTATTAAAAAATGTCCAACCAGCCTCCCTATCTGGAGAGCTGGCATGGACCTGTCCCTGGGGTCCAGTGGGGTGGGCGCCTGTCTCCATATCAGACGCAGCGAGGGAGCTGTGTTCTCTCTGCGCCCTCTCGCAGCGCGGGCTGTCTACTGATGCCGGGAGCTGGAATATGACGTGATATGAAGACAGGCGCCGGCTGGGGGTCAATCAGGTGGGCCCCCCGATGACAGGGGGAACACGCAGGGCATTTAGGGGTGGCATTTTTTGCTGCCCCCCTGAGTGCCTGCAGGAACAGTGGGTTGGGCTTCCCAGTACTAGAGAAGGTACAGGCGAAACCACCGATTGATAAATTAATAGAAGTCCATGGCAAAGAAGTGGTCAATCATTTAAAGAGTTCTAAATTTTGTTCTTACATTGGGAGCCAGTTTAAGAAGGTTGTATCAGAGGAGGAATTAAGGGGAGGGGGCGGGGGGTAAAGGCTTTTCTAAGAAATGTGTTTTTAGGGATTTTTTTAAGGACCGCAGAGACTAGAAAAGCTGAATGTGCCAGTGGGATGGCATGAGGAGAAGGCATCCCTCAAAAAGTCCTGCAGCAACAGTCTGGGGTGCAGGTGTGAGAACAGAATAGCATAGGTCATTGTAGGAGCAAAGAGGACAGGCTGGAGCATAGCGGTTAACGAGGGAGGATATGTAATCAAGAGAGCAATTTTGGTGAGCTTTGTAGGTAAACATGATAACTTTGAACCGAATCCTAATTGAAACAGGAAGCCAGTTTGGAGACTGACAGAGGAATGAGGTGTGACATTTCCTGGACGTAATAGATGAGTCATAGTTGATGAATCTTGCAGATGCATTCATTATGGACTACAGAGCAGCAATCTGGGTACCTTTCAGGCTAACAAGCAAAGGAGTAATGTAATTGAGGCGGGCACAGCGTGAGCATAGACAAGTGTCTTAGTTGCATCCTGAGGTGAATGCAAAAAATGTTTTTACCATAAGTGACAGGATTTGGTGATAGATTTTGTGTATTGGGTAAAGGAAGAGTCAATGTGAAAGAGCACACCACAGCAACACACATGTGGGTAGAAATTATGATGTCAATATTAAAAAATTAAACGTTTGCATTAAGTAAAAAGACAATTAAACATATATTCTGTATATATTTAAACATACATAATTACAATATATTAAAACATTATATTTAGATGTAAGAGGTCCAAATGGTAGGGAGCTGAGACTGACTTACAAAATAAACAAAATATGGTACATAGAAAATAATGCTTTATTTACATTAATTTGCATTAGGAACAAACTAACTGTGTATTGGTAAAACACATGGAAACTGCTTAAAGGACCACTCTAGTGCCAGGAAAGCATACTCGTTTTCCTGGCACTAGAGTGCCCTGAGGGTGCCCCCACCCTCAGGGACCCCCTCCCGCCCGGCTCTGGAAAGGGGAAAGGGGTAAAAACGTACCTTTTTCCAGCGCTGGGCGGAGAGATCTCCTCCTGCTCTCCTCCTCCGATCCTCCTCTTCTCCTCCCCGTCGGCTGAATGCGCACGCGCGGCAAGAGCTGCGCGCGCATTCAGCCGGTCACATAGGAAAGCATTCACAATGCTTTCCTATGGACGCTGGCGTGCTCTCACTGTGAAAATCACAGTGAGAAGCACGCAAGCGCCTCTAGCGGCTGTCAATGAGACAGCCACTAGAGGACATAGGGGGAAGGCTTAACCCATTCATAAACATAGCAGTTTCTCTGAAACTGCTATGTTTCTGAAAAAATGGGTTAACCCTAGAAGGACCTGGCACCCAGACCACTTCATTAAGCTGAAGTGGTCTGGGTGCCTAGAGTGGTCCTTTAATATGATAACAATAGTATAAAATAATATTGCATCTTGATGAAATTAGTTTTTGACATAATCTTATGTTATGTGAGATTAAAAATAGGTTATCACACTGGCAGCATTTTAATAATCCCTGATGTCCCTGCTCATTTATTTTCCTTTTTGAAAATATCTGTTCATTTTAGTTCAAATAGAAGAAAATCTAGAAGAGAACATAGTAGAGCACAGTTAATATGTGTGTTATTATCCTTTAGATCTCCTTAAAACTGAAAACTTGCAGCTAACACTTTGGACACTCTCCAGTGTTGACGCAGTGTTATTCAGACAGAGCCACTGTTTCTTAAAGGACCACTAAAGGCACCTAGACCACTTCAGCTTAATGAAGTGGTCTGGGTACCAGGTCCCTCTAGTTTTAACCCTGCAGCTGAAAACATAGCAGTTTCAGAGAAACTGCTATGTTTACACTGAGGGTTAATCCAGCCTCTAGTGGCTGTCTCCCTTACAGCCACTAGAGGCCGCTTCCGCGATTCTCACTGTGAAAATCACAGTAAGAAGATGCTGACGTCCATTGGAAAGCTTTGAGTAATGCTTTGCTACGGGCGGTTTGAATGTGCGCCGGCTCTTGCCGCGCATGCGCCTTTGGCGCTGACGTCAGCAGGAGGAGGAGAGTGTGTGTAGGTATCCATGTGTGTGTATCTAATGGTAAATGTTAGTATCTGTGTGTATGTGTCAGTGTGTTATTGTGTGTACGTATCCCTGAGTGTGGCCGCATATGTGTACAGCCTCTTATCCCCTAAACGAGAGTCCCCTATTCCTCCACTGCAGCCCTTTTCACCCTGCTATAGCCCACCACCAGTGCTCCTCACAAGATTTGGTTCTGGATCAGCCCCTGTTGTGAGATAACTTGAAATCATTTAATCGTCAATATACTGGTGCTAGGTGGATATAGAACTTTAAATTGTTCCCCTTTTCCATTTTTTATTTGCTTCCACTAACTCCAGTCCGTTATCTTTTTGGTCCATGTGTATCATTTTCTACAGCTACTCCCCATGGTCCAATCCAATCACCTTTATTCAGCAATTTGTTCACAGTAATGACTAGCAAGTCTGGCGGGATCAACACATTTTCAAACAAGGAGTGAAAAACCCACGAGTTGCTTTCTTTGACTACATTGCTAAGTTATGTGGTTGAATTATATGTTAAAAGATCATACGTAGTGAAGCAGTCCAAGATAAACATAATGTGTCAACGGTCTGATTACTTAACAATTCCTAGATAGTATGATTAAAGGATCAAATGTGTCCTTAAAAACAGATCAATCTGTAAATAAAACAATAAAACAGCTTGCATTATTATTAGCTTTGGAATAGGACTAAGATAAAATAAAAATGAATTGGAATTCATGCAAATTCACTGAAATAACATGGTAGTAACAGCTTCTTTAAAAGAACCCTTAATTACTTTATATTTTTAATTTGAGCTGTTTAAACTTTATCTTTTGACATATTTACAAGATAACATTGTTGGTGGTCTCACTGTATTATATATAATGATGTTTAGCAGATATGCAAGTAGTTTTCAATAAAATATTACCATGAATGTCTTTAAAAGAACCCTTAATTACTTTATATTTTTAATTTGAGCTGTTTAAACTTTATCTTTTGACATATTTACAAGATTACATTGTTGGTGGTCTCACTGTATTATATATAATGATGTTTAGCAGATATGTAAGTAGTTTTCAATAAAATATTACCATGGATGTCTAATCAGATATCTAACACCCTACCCTCAAATAATTGCTAAAATATATATATATAAATATATAAAATTAGTGCTATGTGGATTCCACAAAATATTCTGTTTATGGATAGAATAATGATTAGATTTTCTGCAAATAAATCCTTTATTTCCTTTGATTCTGTGACCGGCAGCAGGCTCTGGTCCAATGTATGGCTGGATATAAAAGTATGGTTGAAGAATCTTTTCTTTCTTTGTTATATTTTTTTCTTCCTAGTGAGCAAGGTCATCCCAGTTAATCAGAAAATACCAAATGTTCTTCCATTTTGCCTTCTGTCAGCTTCTTTTTAGCACATCATCAAGAAGGAGCTTTTCAATGCAAGATTGCATTTCAAATAACATTTAAACAGATTGCAATGCTATCCAAATGAAACTAGGTTGTTGCCATGGTTGTGTATTGGAAGCTAGATGGGTGTCTTCATATATACAAGTGTGTGTGTATATATATATATATATATATATATATATATATATTCTTTTCCAGATATTATATATATATATATATACATATATGTATATGTGAGTGTGGGGTTTTTTTTTTGTGTGTGTGTGTGTGTATATATATATATATATATATATATATATAAGTGTGTAATAAATGTATAAATGTAAGCTGCAATTTTGTTTTTGCTCTTTAAAAGATGAAACGTATTTGAAATATTATTTGCATTACAGTAGGACTGATTTTCTTCCGGCATCTCCATCTGCTACGATGGAGACTTGAGGGAGTGTTAGCGGCTAGCAGAAGTCAGCTGTCGGAAGATCATTTCTTTGCCGTCTGTTTCCTTCTTAATACTTCTGCGTTAAAAACTCCTGATTGTTAATTAGTTCAATATGAAATGTTAGAAAAACAGGAATATGAACTTCAAAGTATCTTGAAATGCATCTTATTAGGAAGCAAATATAAATAAAAATATACACATATTTTTAAGTAAACAAGTTGATTACATATATGTAGTGCTGTGCGCCAAAATGTGTTTATAATGTTTGCCTGTTATGTGAAATCATTGCGAATGCATTGATAGAATTTTCAGACTTCAGTCATATCACATGCAAAACTTAGGCAAGGTAATTAAATAAATTGGAACTTAATGGATAAAAATAAATTGACACAGTAAATTAGCAAACATTATCATGTGAGGCCAAGTTCATCAAGATTATATGCCACAATATCATCTTTATATCCTTCCTATATGTCCTTACTATTGGCTCAAGAACCTAAAGATGCCTGGCATAGGAGAATTATCAGATCTGATTAGCTGTTTTGACTTTTAAACATTACCCTATCCAAGTCTTCTAGCACTTAATAAGTTATTTTTTTTAAATAATGTAAAAATATTATTTTTAGTTCTAATGCTATTGGATGACAATGTGAAAGAGCAGCAGTGACATAGAGTTCCATCTTTCAAACACATCTCTACAGTTTGAAGCGATTTCCAAGAAGTTAAATATTCCTTTTTTACTCTATAACTTTGGCAAACAGAAGTCTCATTGCATTAACAACCTATTCACAATTATATAATTACATATTTTGTTCAGTAAAGCGTCCATGCCCAGCACATCCGTCTTAGACCGGTGGATCAAAAAACGGACTGTTGCAACCTCGCAGTAAACATCCTGGTACCAAACACCCCTGGAACCCTCTTAGATGGGCTAACAAACTCCACAATCCAAAGCGCCCCAAAATGGGCAAAAGTAAAGGCGAGCTGAAAGAGCACCACCTCGAAATAGGAAAAGCACACCACTGTCAGAACTGCAAAAAACAAGGCCCCGGACACGGGCCTGCACGAGTCAGGGGTCCTAGGGCGCCTCCTCCACCCTCTCATCGCCAACGCGACCATCACATCCTTAGTGACATCCGGAACCCTGGACAATTTAAACCAAAAACTGATTGGCACGGTCACGTGGACTCCCCGGGTTGGCGACATGACAGAAATAGGGAAAAGGAGATAAAAGATTGAGGGTGAAAAGAAAAGGATGAATGAATATGCCCATAGTTTTGGGTAACTGCAGATATGTTAAGGTAAGGCATATATATATATATATGTTATTTTTTAATTTTTTTTTCTATATGCCTGCCAAACCTGCTACCCTTGGGTCACTGCAGGAATTAGGGTGATGGCATAATCTTGCTATCCCTCGGGTCACAGCAAGTAATCCCCCGGTTTCTTTAGGGAACACCTTTTTACAGGGCTTTATCCTGAAGCCTCTTAAGGAAGAGAAGCTGAACTTCATTGAGGCTGAGGTAAAAGCCCTTCAGGTAAGCCAAAAAGAACATTATTTAGTCTTAAATGACTATCTTAGTCCTATAGGGATAAGACAGGAACAAAAGGACTGAGAGTAGGAGGGGTGGGAGGGAGTGTATGTAACTTTGTTTTAAATAGTTCCTGTCTAATTAGAATATGGAGGAGCTACCCATTGTTGTGCTGACAGAACTCCCACAACTCCAGGCTCTACCTTAATATTTGTGGTCAGGGACAAAAGCCGAGTGAGAGAGTAAGTTTGATGTGGTGAAAGTTGGTTGTAGTGTGTCAAAACCAATGTTTGGGTAGGCATGTAAATAAAGTGGGCAAAACAATTAACAAAGCAAAACTTTAACATTACATAACCAAATCTTTGAACTAGATATATCGGTTATATGTGATTTTGAGACATTGAGATGCTACTGCAGATTTTTTGTACTATTCTAATATCTAATTAGGGAGTAGGTCCTTCATTCCATTATGCCTAAACCCAGACTACCTTCTGGATCCCCACCCTCTGGGGAGTCTGATGCCCCATTTATTTTGGGTGAGGCCCCTGTCACTTCGGGAACTTCACCCACCCTGACAGACAGAACCACGCAGCCTGAAGGGGCACAATTCTTAGCGCTACAGCGCTCAGTGACAGACGCCGTTATGGCAGCCATGCGGTCCATATCATCTACCCTCTCCCATACTATTTCTCAGGGCCTATTGCCACGTCCTTCGGACGAGGACTACTCGGGCTCCATGACGCCTCTATCGCATCCTGCTGTGGACCCGCTGGGAGAGGCACCCAAAAAGGCTACCCATAAGGCCAAACATCCCTCTGCCTCCAGAAACACTATGACTGGCGTACCTACGGTCGCCCCAGAAAGTGTGTCCCATCCACGCAAAAGAGCCTTTCCGCGCCAGGCAGAACGGGCGCGGCTATGGAAATGTGCCAGAGCACAGTTAGAGTGCGACTCCGACTCAGATATCGGGTCAGGTGAGGAGGCTAAGATTGAGTCGGACAGTGACTCTGATATGGATGCCGCAGATGTGGGCTTTGACCTCCTCCCCTCTGCTCAGGCAGAGACGTCCGGAGGTAATACAGGGACTAGGCACCCCGCGGCTGCGGGGTCCGCCCTCGTGAATCCGTTGGGTATCCCACTCTTTGACCCAGATGACCTACACCATCCGAGGTCGGCAGAGTGGCTCTCGGCCGACCACGTTGCCACGTACCTTGAGAATTGGGTACGGCGCCCTCTTAGCAAAGCGGCACGTAACAAATTGAGGGCGGAGTGTCCCAGGCCTGTGGTGCCCAATAAAGTATGTGACACTCCTGAGGTAGACCCCAAAATGATGCAGTTCTGTAAGGGGCTAGAATCTGCCTTAAAATCTTGCCAGGATAAACACCTGGATATATTCGGTCCCCTGGCAAAATTGTTTGACATGGCGGAAGACGCCAGAGCGGGGAACCGCATGGTTGACCCTGAAGATCTATGTGGTTGGGTCCAGAGAGCAATTTGTATTGCCGGGAGCGTTAACATCTCCCTCTCTATAAAACGGCGTAACGCCATCTTATTTAAGATTGAACCTAAGCTGGCCAATCTTGCCCTCACAGAAGCTGGTAAGGACGCCTCTTCCGAGATTCCTTTATTGAAGATTTAGGGCATTTTGTTGGGGCATTTACAGCCCTTGACAAGGCCCAAGCCTCCATGAGACGGGTTTTCCAGGGGCAGGTCTCCACCAGGGCTGGCAGATTCAAGAGCCGTCTGTCCAGCCGTACCTACTTCCAATCCCGTGGCATGGGACGAGGCTCCTTCCAGCAACGTACTAACTACCAGGAGATGAATTCCCGTCCCACCTTCTTCCCATCACGTGGACGCCAGTAACGATCCAGAGGTTTCCGGGGCAACTCCAGTTCCAGACGAGTTCCCTCATACCTCGTATTTCTTCTCTTGTTTGTGTAGGGGGCAGACGCCAAAAAATTTTCCCAGCTTGGTCACAAATTACCTCAGACCCTTGGGTGCTGACCACTGTTCGGGGTTTCCAAATAGAACTAGTGGGGCACCTTGTACACATTCCCCCTCCTCGACCCCTCCTCGACCGATCTGCTTTTCACTCCGGGATCGCAGATTGATCGACGAAGAACTCTCCATCCTCCTTGTCAAAGGGGCTATAGAACGGCACCTCTCTACCCCGCAGGTGTCATAAGCAACATTTTCCTGTTGGAAAAGAAGGGCGGTCAACTGAGACCCGTCATAAATCTGCGCCCCCTCATTGCCATGGTTCGGTACCGCCATTTCAAGATGGAGGGTATTCACCTGCTACGAGATCTTCTCCTACACGGAGACTGGTTAGCAAAACTAGATCTCAAAGACGCATACCTGACTGTACCGATTGTGGTGACATCCCGAGACCTACTACTCTTCCACTGGCAGCACGAGATTTGGCGATTTACCAGCCTACCCTTTGGCCTCTCCTCAGCACCGTGGTGCTTCACGAAACTGCTATGACCTGTGATGGCCTGGTTGCACAGTCGGGGAGTATGTCTAATCATATACCTAGACGACATCCTCCTCATGGCTCAGGAGCACTCTCCTTACGCACCTCCGGTTAGCCATAAAGCTCCTTTCCCGCTTGGGATTCATTATCAACTGGGAAAAGTCGTGCCTGACCCCCACCACTCGCATGGACTTCTTAGGATTCCTCGTGGACTCGGGGGAGGCGACACTGAGCCTGCCAATGACCAAGATTCGTTCCATCCGCAAAGAGCTACGCAGGGCCCTCATCCGGCCCCAGCTCACCTTGCGACAGCTTTCACGGCTCATCGGCCTACTGGCCTCGTCTATACAGGCAGTATTTCCGGGCCTGCTCCACTACCGAGCACTGCAACGCCTGAAAATAGTGCACCTACGAGCCGGTGCATCCTACGTGGATCTGGTGTCCCTGGACAGTGAAACGAAGGATGAATTGCGATGGTGGAACCTCAACCTATCCGCGTGGAACGGCAAAGCGATCTTCGCTGCCAGAGTTCACGATCGACTCCGATGCGAGCCTCCATGGCTGGGGGGCCCATTGTGATGGAGTTTTGACAGGAGGCCGTTGGTTGGAATCCGAATCCCGGCTACACCTCAACGCGCTGGAGCTCCTGGCAGGCTCCTTCACCATCCGCAGCTTCGCGAAGGACCGGGCCCTGGCATGCATCCGCCTCAGCATGGACAACGTCTCGGCAGTGAGATATGTCAACCACCTGGGCAGTACTCAGTCGGCAGTGTTAGCCAGATTGGCGAAATACTTTTGGGAGTTTTGCCTAGAACAGAACCTGATGGTCTACGCGGAATACTTACCTGGTCTGCACAACGTTCAAGCGGACTGGGGGTCACGATATCTTTCAGACACCAGCGACTGGAGATTGGACACGGATGTATTCTCCAGTATATCGTCTCTCTGGGGTCGCTTTACCATCGACCTCTTCGCATCCCAGCTCAACAGGGCTGGATATATTCTCCAGTATATCGTCTCTCTGGGGTCGCTTTACCATCGACCTCTTCGCATCCCAGCTCAACAGGGCCGGACTGGGCCGGACTGGGCCGGACAGGGCCGGACTGGGAAAAAAATTAGGCCCGGGCATTTTTCAATCAGAGCGGCCCCCTAAGAAGGGGGTGGGGCCAGAGAGGGTGTGTTTTGTCATCACTAATGACAAGCACGCCCCCTCTCAAAGTGAGCATGTTGGTTCAATGCGCAGAGCCCCGCTGAAGAGCTCTGGCATTAGAAAAAGGCCCTGAATTCGTTCTGCGCAGCGCAAGCTAATTTAATAACATGCTTGCACTGAGTTTGCTTTTAAATTGTCTCTGGTGTCTCCACAAGTGGGATACCAGAGGATAAAAGGGCCAGGAAAGTGTATGGTGCATGTGTTTGGAGCCTGCTTGTGGGATTGCGTGTGTTTAGAGTGTGGTGTGGTATTGTGTAAATAGGTCAATTTCATTTGTGTTTGTGGTGTAATATGTGTGGCTAGGGGCTGTAGAGAGTGTGTGTATAGGGGGCATAGTGTTACAGGGGATGTAGCGAGTGTGTGCATACGGGCTGTAGTGTGTGTGTGTATAGGTGATGTAGTGTGTGTAGGGGTTGTAGAGAGGGTGTGTTTAGAGAATGTTGTATGTGTTTGCTGACAAGGATTGTAGTGTGTGTAAGTGGTGCAGTGTGTGTGTTTGTGTAGGAGATCTACAGTGTAAAGTGTGTATAGGAGATTGTGTGTGTGTGTGTGTGTGTGTGTGTAGAGGATTAAGAGTGCATATAGGGTAAGGGATCTAGCGTGTATCTGGAGCGTAATGTGTGTAGTGGTGCAGTGTGAGGGGTGCTGTAGTGTGTGTGTGTGTGTATATATATATATATATATATATATATATATATATTTGGACGTATTGTATGTGTGAGGGGCGCAGTGTGTGTGTATGTAACAGGGGTGCTGTGTGTGAGGGTGTTTTTATGTGCCGTCACATTCTAGGCTTCTAATTTTCTTTGTCTGTTAACTCACTGAGGGTTATTTTATATATATTATACATACATAATATGAGGGTGCTGTGTGTGTTTGGGGGTGCTGTGTGTGTTTGGGGGTGCTGTGTGTGTCTGAGGGTGCTGTGTGTGTTTGGGGGTGCTGTGTGTGTCTGGGTGCTGTGTGTGTTTGGGGTGCTGTGTGTGTCTGAGGGTGCTGTGTGTGTCTGGGGGTGCTGTGTGTGTCTGGGGGTGCTGTGTGTGTCTGAGGGTGCTGTGTGTGTCTGGGGTGCTGTGTGTGTTTGGGTGCTGTGTGTGTCTGGGGGTGCTGTGTGTGTGTGTGTGTGTGAATGTATATTTATTTTAAATTTAAATAATTTTTCATTAATTAAGACAAATGTATATATCCCCCCCTCCCTCTTACCTTTAGCCTGGGAGGAGGGGGGGGTTTGTTCTGCCTGGGAGGAGGGGGGGGTTCCGTTCTGCCTGGGGGGAGGGGTGGTTCCGTTCTGCCTGGGGGGGATCCGTGTTGCCTGGGGGGAGGAGGGGTTCCATGCTGCCATGCTTCCCTGGTGGTCCAGTGGTGAGAGTGAACTCTAGCTCCTGCAGGCTAGAGTTCACTCTCGCGAGATCTGAGCGTTGCCGCGGTAACCCGCGGCAACGCTCAGACCTCGCGAGAGGACCCGGCGGAGCTGCTGGCTAGAGCTCCGCCGGTCCTCTCTCCTGCCTCCCTCCAGTATATCGTCTGCCGGCTGCCGCCTAGAAGTGCCTGTGGGCCGGTGAGGGAGATCTTTGATCTCCCCACCGGCCCATGGAGACACACAGCAGGGCCGGTGCTCGGATAGCGCTGGCCCTGCAGAGACTGGCAGGGGAGATCCTGTGATCTCCCCTGCCGGCCTCGGCCCCACGGCCATCGCGGCCCACCGGGCATTTGCCCGGTGTGCCCGATGGCCAGTCCGGGCCTGCACCCAACTGTCACGTTTCTTCAGCTGGAGGCCGGACCCGACGGCGGAGGCAGTAGATGCCTTCCTGCAAGACTGGAGCGGAGGCCTCCTGTATGCTTTCCCCCCGTTCTCCATGAATCCGCGCTCACTCCTGCAGACCCGCAGACACCGGGCCGAGTTGGTCATGGTGACCCCCTTCTGGGAGACGCAGTCATGGTTCCCTCAAATGCTCGAGATGACAATGGACTATCCCCGACTATTGCCGTCATTCCACGACTTGCTGCTGGAACCGATGGGACAATGTCACCCCCTCCTGTTGGAAGGCTCTCTTATGCTCCTGGCATGGCGGATCTCCAGGGACCCTGGGAGATCCAGGAACTTTTGGACATGACTAGACGACTGTTGGCGGAAGCATGGGCTCCCGGCACTAGACGGGCATTTGGGTCAGCTCGGCGAGCTTGGGCTGGCTGGTGCCTGGCTAGGGACGTGGATCCTGTTTTGGCTCCTGTAACCATGGTCTTGCAATTTCTGACTTCCCTCTTCGAGGCGGGGAAGGCTTACCGGACATAAACCTCTACCGGTCTGCCATCTCTTCGACTCATCAAGGCTATGACGGATGCCCCGCGGGTGTGCCGACTCCTCAAGGGCTCTCGATTCTCCCGGCCACCCAGGACTCGCTACTCCAGGACATGGGATGTCCCCGTTGTGTTATCCTTTCTCTCATCCTGGCCCGCTAACTCAGCACTCTCCTTAAAACAATTATCAGCCAAGTTAGTTTGCCTGCTCTGCCTTGTCTCATGCAAAAGGGTCTCGGACCACAGAGCTCTAGACTTTGACGCCAGGTCATACACCCCAGACGGGGTAACGTTCAACATCAGTCGACGGACAAAGACCTCTATCAAATCGGTGTCCTACCCGGGTTTCCCTACCTCTCCGGCATTATGTCCAGTGGCTTGCCTACGCGTATATGAAGATCGCACCTAACTTCACCGTACCGCTGTTTCTCCACAGCTGTTCTTATCCTTTCATCCTCCTTTCCACCCGGTGTCTAGCACCACATTGAAGTGGTTATTGTCCCAGGCGGGCAGTAATACCACGGTCTTTGGCGCCCATTCGGTCCGGGGGGCCTCGGCCTCTTCGATGATGACTGCAGGTGCGCGTCTGGAGGATCTCATGAGGATGGCCGATTGGTCAAGGGAGTCTACTTTCTGGGAATTTTACTTTCGACCAGCCCCGCAAACATTTGCTGCAGTAGTGGACCAGCTTTAAACTTGCAATATGAGCCTCCGTGTCTTGTTATAAAATTGCATGATTTTGCTATTACATGACGAAAAGTCATGATTTTATTAAAGACACGGAGGCGAGTATTGTCACAGCCATGTTATATTTTCTAATGTTATGTGATTTTTTTTCCCACCCAGTTTGTTATATGTTGGGACGAGTTACATCGAATGGTTTGGTACGGTAAGTGAGGCCGTGTCGTAATGGTGGTGTTTACGTACCTTGATTTATTTAATCACTCTGAATTGTGGGACTGTATATATGTGGGATTTTTTCCTTAGTCTGGCCTTGAAATTGGTTGCAAGTATCGACTTTAACCTGTGGGCTCCTGTTCCTTTATGTTTTCACAGCCTGATCTGACAAGATGGAATGCCATACTTCAGCTTGTGAGGACTCCCCCTGCTGATAGAGTTTGGTCCTATGATCATCCGGTCGTGCTTCCCTGTTCTAAGTTGTCTACTTATTGGACATTATCGCTGTTCTTGGATTGGACATTATTTTCTACGGTGCATCTTCAGAAAGAGGGAAATGGAAGGGAAGTGCTGCCTATTATACTGGGACCAGAGCAGGGATGGGCCTATGTTACTGTATGTTCATTATTTTTTCATTCTGTTTGTATTCTTTGCTGGTATTGGTGGACAGTAAAGAAAGGTGATAAAACCTCTGTGATAAAACCCCTGTGTATAAATTATCAGCTGCTCCAGAATATATTAGCGCTAAAGTGTCTAGAGTGTTTTTCTCCCATGATTATTCTCGTCATGTTTATTACAATTTATCTTAATTGGCTGTAATTTGGCCTGCAGACCAGCAGATGGAGCCATTCACAGGATTGAAGGTGAGTACATTTCCTATTCAGGCTGCACGGCCATGTGGCTTTAGGATCATAGCATTGCAGCTGAATTTACTGTCACTGTAAGGAAGGGAAATTCACTAAACTGTTCATTCTAAGAAAAAATTGAGTGTGTCCACACTCTCAATGAATAGAATGAGGTAAACAGAGCAATGCAGAACAATACTACTTAGCTAATTAGGAATATTTTGAGTTACATAGGAGATTGAACACTTAGAATATAATAAAAAATTGGAATAATAGGGTATGGTGAACAATGGAAGTAATTAGGTCCACTCTGTCCCACTTATCAAGATTCAAAGAATAGGCAATGACAGGGTAATATAAAACAAGAAAAGGTTAAATAGGCTGATTGTATGGTTATGACCACTGGTAATTCAGTGGATGTGAATCATTTTGCCTTGACATCCCAACAATCATGAGTATAGATATGGATATACATTGAAAACTTCCAATATGTTTGACAAACTATTGGATCATGGGAGTACTTATAACACACTCACTTCTTTCTTAGAATTTTCACTTCCCTTTACAGTGACAATAATTGTATTTGACCCAATTTTAAGTTGGCTAGACTATTATTGTGTCAGGAAATGAGATTTGGATGGGAAGCACTAATACCCCCATCTATAATCCAGAAAGAGAGTGAAATATCCAAAAACTGAAAGCAGTCCTCGCAAGCTAATTAACAGATGGTAGAAAAGTCCTGAATGAATCACTGACTATGGTGACTAACCTCTATTACATTTTATCAATTCCCTAATAGTCTTTTTTATTATAATTATATGTT
Organism: Pelobates fuscus; assembly: GCF_036172605.1. Classification (NCBI taxonomy): domain Eukaryota; kingdom Metazoa; phylum Chordata; class Amphibia; order Anura; family Pelobatidae; genus Pelobates; species Pelobates fuscus. The sequence goes on from NC_086320.1 coordinate 256,319,061, forward strand.
GTTCTATAGAAATATATTTGTTAATTCTAAATACCAGTAGGTGTGCCTTCCAGGATGTCTTCCTCATGGCATGGGGTACTAAAGGAGTAAGTGTGATAAGGTAAGTGAATGTCTTTTGTTGAGCAAGTGAGTTTTATGTTCCCCTAAGAGGCAGTGTTCAAGGTAGTGCGCTAATGGAATGATTTTGAATTCTGGTATTGGGAGATTCCAACTTCTCGAGTTTATAGTTTATGGTATTAATGGATGATAATATGGACATCATCATAGTGTGTATTTCAGCCAAGTTGTCTGAGTTGTCCTATTTTAGTGCTGGCCCTGGATGGGGTTGGCAGTCATAAGTAGGGATGTGCATGGGCCAGTTCGTTTTGGAAATTCGGGTAAGTAAAAAAAAATGGCACTTCCAAAATGTGGAACTTCTGCAATTTGGAACATTTGTAGGGCTTCCTAACCATTACCCTACCCATACCCCTAACCCTACCACTGACCTTAACCCAACCTTTAACCCTACCCCTAAACCTACCCCTGTCATCATTCACGTAATTTTCTCTCCCTCTCTTGTTTTGCCACTTTTTAGAAATCCGAAGCACTTCGGCAATTCGGCAATTCTCACTTTGGCAATTTGGTTTGGTTCGGCACTTCGGAAATTAGGCAATTGGCACTTCGAACATTCGGAAGCATCTAATCATAAGTCTGTATAGCTCAGCTTTCACAGCTGTAGATGGGATTGGGATGTTTTTGTGCCTTAGTTTGGCTGCAATCTTTGGAATGGTCTAAGATTGCAGTGAACTGTGACTTGTGGGTTATTGGTTCTCCACCAGTGTGCTTGGCCTGGGGTACCTAGAAGAAGTGCTGGGGAGGGAGGAATTATTTTCGTCTTCTGATTCATGGACATATTATGACATAAAACAATGTATGAATATTGTAAACAAGTTGTTGACCATGCAACCCTAATTCAACTAGCGACTTGCTTAGTGCCAAGTGGCAATGAACTTAGCTAAACCAGGGTAAGGTGAGGGCTTGCTTATTGCCCAGTGACTGAAAGAGGCTCTATCTATGATTTGGGCGTGAGACGTGTGGTGGGAATATGTTGGGTGTTGTGGGAATGTTGGCCTCTTGGTTACTTGTATATGAGTGGCTGTGATTGGTGCAGCCATGACTCATACCCAGAATGAGTTTTGCGAGCCTCTACTTATGATTTGGGCTGATGAGCGAGTACCCCCACATGAAGATGGGTGTTGGCCATTATATGCTCTATGTATGAGTTATTGTGAAAATACGGCTACAGTATACAGTTGCAAGAAAAAGTATGTGAACCCCTTGGAATGATATGGATTTCTGCACAAATTGGTCATAAAATGTGATCTAATCATCATCTAAGTCACAACAATAGACAATCACAGTCTGCTTAAACTAATAACACACAAAGAATTAAATGTTTTTATTGAACACACCATGTAAACATTCACAGTGCAGGTGGAAAAATTATGTGAACCCTTTGATTTAATAACTGGTTGAACCTCCTTTGGCAGCAATAACTTAACATAGAAACATAGAATGTGACGGCATCTAGTCTGCCCAATTTTCTAAATACTTTCATTAGTCTCTGGCCTTATGTTATAGTTAGGATAGCCTTATGCCTATCCCACGCATGCTTAACTCCTTTACTGTGTTAACCTCTACCACTTCAGCTGGAAGGCTATTCCATGCATCCACTACACTCTCAGTAAAGTAATACTTCCTGATATTATTTTTAAACCTTTGTCCCTCTAATTTAAGACTATGTCCTCTTGTTGTGGTAGTTTTTCTTCTTTTAAATATAGTCTCCTCCTTTACTGTGTTGATTCCCTTTATGTATTTAAATGTTTCTATCATATCCCCCCTGTCTCGTCTTTCCTCCAAGCTATACATGTTAAGATCCTTTAACATTTCCTGGTAAGTTTTATCCTGCAACCCATGAACCAGTTTAGTAGCCCTTCTCTGAACTCTCTCTAAGGTATCAATATCCTTCTGAAGATACGGTCTCCAGTACTGCGTACAATACTCCAAGTGAGGTCTCACCAGTGTTCTGTACAATGGCATGAGCACTTCCCTCTTTCTACTGCTAATACCTCTCCCTATACAACCAAGCATTCTGCTAGCATTTCCTGCTGCTCTATTATATTGTCTGCCTACCTTTAAGTCATCAGAAATAATCACCCCTAAATCCCTTTCCTCAGATGTTGAGGTTAGGACTCTATCAAATATGCTGTACTCTGCCCTTGGGTTTTTACGTCCAAGATGCATTATCTTGCACTTATCCACATTAAATGTCAGTTGCCACAACTCTGACCATTTTTCTAGATTACCTAAATTATTAGCCATTTGGCTTATCCCTCCTGGAACATCAACCCTGTTACATATCTTAGTATTATCAGCAAAAAGACATACCTTACCATCGAGACCTTCTGCAATATCACTAATAAAAATATTAAAGAGAATGGGTCCAAGTACACATCCCTGAGGTACCCCACTGGTGACAAGCCCAAGCTTCGAATATACTCCATTGACTACAACCCTCTGTTGCCTGTCACCCAGCCACTGCCTCACCCATTCAACAATATTGGAATCCAAACTTAAAGATTGCAGTTTATTGATAAGCCTTCTATGTGTAACAGTGTCAAAAGTCTTACTGAAATCTAGGTAAGCAATGTCTACTGCACCACCCTGATCTATGATTTTAGTTACCCAATCAAAAAAATCAATAAGATTAGTTTGGCATGATCTCCCTGAAGTAAACCCATGTTGTCTCTGATCTTGAAATCCATGTGTTTTTAGATGTTCAAAATCCTATCCTTTAACATGGCTTCCATCACTTTCCCCACTACTGAAGTAAGGCTTACTGGCCTATAGTTGCCCGACTCCTCTCTATTACCTTTCTTGTGAATGGGCACAACATTAGACAACTTCCAATCTTCTGGGACTACTCCTGTTATCAATGATTGGTTAAATAAATCTGCTAATGGTTTTGCTAGTACACCACTTTTAATAGCTTTGGGTGTATTCCATCAGGTCCCATTGACTTATTTGTCTTTACTTTTGACAGTTGAAATAAACCAAACTTCAACCAAACGTTTCCTGTAGTTGCAGATCAGACGTGCACAACGGTCAGGAGTAATTCTTAACCATTCCTCTTTACAGAACTGTTTCAGTTCAGCAATATTCTTGGGATGTGTGGTGTGAATCGCTTTCTTGAGGTCATGCCACAGCATCTCAATCGGGTTGAGGTCAGGACTCTGACTGGGCCACTTCAGAAGGCGTATTTTCTTCTGTTTAAGCCATTCTGTTGTTGATTTACTTCTATGCTTTGGGTCATTGTCCTGTTGCAACACCCATTTTCTGTTGAGCTTCAGCTGGTAGACAGATGGCCTTAAGTTCTCCTGCAAAATGTCTTGATAAACTTGGGAATAAATTTTTCCTTCGATGATAGCAATCCGTCCAGGCCCTGACGCAGCAAAGCAGCCCCAAACCATGATGCCCCCACCACCATACTTTACAGTTGGGATGAGGTTTTGATGTTGGTGTGCTGTGCCTCTGTTTCGCCACCCATAGTGTTGTGTGTTTCTTCCAAACAACTCAACTTTGGTTTCATTTGTCCACAGAATATTTTGCCAGTACTGCTGTGGAACATCCAGGTGCTCTTGTGCAAACTGTAAACGTGCAGCAATGTTTTGTTTTTGGACAGCAGTGGCTTCCTCTGTGGAATCCTCCCATGAAATCCATTCTTGTTTAGTGTTTTACGTATTGTAGATTCGCTAACAGGGATGTTAGCGTTTGCCAGTGACTTTTGTAAGTCTTTAGCTGACACTCTAGGATTCTTCTTCACCTCATTGAGCAGTCTGCACTGTGCTCTTGCAGTCATCTTTACAGGACATCTTTACACTCCTAGCAGCAGTGCTGAACTTTCTCCATTAATAGACAATTTGTCTTACCATGGACTGATGAACAGCAAGGCTTTTGGATATATAACACCAGGAAGCAAAGCCTGAAGCAGGACAAACGAACAAGGCTGCAGGGTCAGGATCACTGGAAATAAGGTAGAGGCAGGAACTCTGAATCAGAACACAGGATCGGGAGGCACAGGAACGCAGGACCTGGAGGACATGGGACTGCAGGACCAGGAGGACACAGGCACACCGGACCAGGAGGACACAGGAACACCGGACCAGGAGGACACAGGAACACCGAACCAGGAGGACATGGAAACACAAGACCAAGAAGACACGCAAACACAGGATCAGGAAACGCAGGACATAGGATCAAGGAGCGAAGAGTCAGAATCACAGGAACTAGGAACCGAGAAACAAGAGACAAGAGACAATGATCTGACCAGGAGTGAGGGGAGAATCCAGACTATATAGGTGCTAAACAAGGACCAGGTGAAGTGCTAATGAAAAAGAAATTAGGAACAGTGCCAAACAGTGATAGTGGTGAGTGTGGATACTGCACGAGGGCAAATCAACTAAGGAGTGTCGTGACAGTACCCCCTCCTTAAGGAGCGACTCCTGATGCTCTAAACCCCCAAAGCCCCCAACGGTGACAGAAGAATATCAGGGTCACCCAACCAGTAGAGGAAAACAAGGAGGTGGTTCAGGAGGAATGAGAGGTAGAGAATCCCACGGGAGAAACCAACGAGGCAGGATAGAAATATACAAAAGCAAGGACTGTAGAGTAACATTGAACATTAGAAGGGCAGACACAGAAACAGAAACTAAAGGCACATGCGATAAGGAACTCTTATTACCAGTGAATGACAAACGTACCATCCTACTAGCCATAGAGCTTTTGCTAGATACAGATGCGTCACTCAGAAGTCCTGGGTCTGACTTGGTTTCTGACTTGTATGATCCTCGGAATAAAGACTGATATGTCTTCTGTAGAGGGGCAAACAGTTTCTGAGTTATCTTGGGTTGTTACCACTGCAATCAATTGAGAAGAATCCCCTAGATTAATGAGCACTTCACTAATTGATGAAGATACAAGGTTAGTTACTACCTCAGTCAGTGGCGTACACACACTCCATGGGGCCCCAGTGCGAAACTGATCCGTGGGCCCACCCCATACCCTGACCCTCTCCCCCCTGACTGGGGGCCCCTCCCCCCCGACACATACATACAGACACAAACACATACACAAACCCCCGACAGACACATACATACACACATGCAGATGCATACATACAGAGACACACACGCAGACACATACATACAGAGACACACACAGACACATACAGAGACACAGACACACACATACATAGACATACATACAGATACACACATACAGTGACACAGATATACACACACATACAGAGACACAGACACACATTCATACACACATACAGAGACACAGACACAAACATACATACACAGGCATACATACAGATACACACACACACACATACAGAGACACAGACACAGACATACATACACACAGAGACACAGACACACATACAGATACACACACAGAGACAGACACACATACATACACACATACAGAGACACAGACATACATGCAGATACACACACAGAGACAGACACACATGCAGAGACACAGACACACATACACACATAAAGACACACACATACAGAGACACAGACACACACATACAGAGGCACAGAGACACAGACACACCCATACAGAGACACACATACATACAGATACACACACAGAGACACAGAGACACAGAGACAGACACGCATACATACATACACACATACAGAGACACAGACACACACATACACACATACAGAGACACAGAGACACAGACACACACACAGAGACACAGACACACACACACATACAGAGACACAGACACACACATACAGAGACACAGACACACATACATACAGAGACACAGACACACATACATACACATACAGAGACACATACACAAACATACACAGACATATATACAGATACACACACAGAGACACACATACATACACACATACAGAGACACAGACACACACATACATACACAGACAGAGACACAGACACAAACATACATACACAGACATACATACAGATACACACATACAGAGACACAGACATACATACACACATACAGAGACACATACACAAACATACATACACAGACATACATACAGATACACACAGACACACACATACATACACACATACAGAGACACAGGCACACATACAGAGACACAGACACATACATACACACACACACATACAGAGACAGACATACATACACACATACAGAGACACAGACACAAACATACATACACAAACATACATACAGATACACACATACAGAGACACAGACATACATACACACATACAGAGACACAGACATACATACACACATACAGAGACACAGACACAAACATACATACAGTCATACATACAGATACACACATACAGAGACACAGCCATACATACGCACATACAGAGACACAGCCATACATACGCACATACAGAGACACAGACATACATACACACATACAGAGACACAGACATACATACGCACATACAGAGACACAGACATACATACGCACATACAGAGACACAGACATACATACGCACATACAGAGACACAGACATACATACACACATACAGAGACACAGACATACATACACACATACAGAGACACAAATACACAAAATGTTTCCTACCTTGTGTGACTTTCCCTAGGGTCCAGTGGTGGCTCAGCCTGATTGGAGTCAGAGTTCCCACTCTGACTCCCTCCTCCTTTCTGTTTCCTCCCGCGCGGGCTCTCAGTATGCTGGGAGGAGTGACGTGCGGTCACTTCCTCCCAGCAATGATGATGTAATCATAGGGGGCCCGGTCGTGCTGTTAAAGCGCCCAGCGCAGACCGGGCCCCCTTACAATCCATGTCCATCGGGTGGCCCTGACAGCATGGGCCACCCGATGGACTCCTTAACATGCGGACCCGGCAGTTTGACGCACAGGCCAGGTCCGCAAAGCGTGGCAGGTGCTTCCTGGTCGCGGGGGGCCGCAGGGCGGCTGGGCCCCCTGGAGTGCCGGGCCCGGTTGCAGCTGCGACCCCTGCGACCGCGGTAGGTACGCCACTGACCTCAGTGCCATTTACCTCATCTGTGGCCTTGAGCATTTGGTCATCATTAACTGTAGATAGTTAAATTTTTGGAGTAGCAGAAGAACATAATTGGGTTTCTCTTTCCCTTTCTTGTCCTTAGTGCAGTTCAGCCTTTGTGAGGCACAAGTCGTCTTCCTGTTGTAATGGTGAAGTGACAAACATCATGGCAACTGATGAGTCATAGAAGGAGCTTCCTTCAGCAAGGGAACAGGTACCAGGTATGTGAATGCTACCTTCTTGTTTGGTTTCACTCACTTCATTTGGAGTTTGGTTAAGTGGCTGATTGGAAGAGTCTTCAATGCTTTGTTCAGATACAAGTATGGTAATTTGTGTTTCCTCTTGCAGCAGAGAAATCGTTCTACCAGAGCTTGTAGTTTGTTAGAATTGCATAGAAGTATAGATTATTTTTCAGACTGTGGGTTCTGAACAAGCCCGGTCTCATTTAGATCCTTTGCTTGGGCTTGATCCATTACGAGTTTGTCACATTGCACCAAGTGTACTCCACTTGAGGATGACAGTCTTCTTTACTTGGTGACAACTAATTTTTCACAGTTACGGTTGTAAGAGAGGTGCCAATCATTGAACTCCCAGAGGCAGAAGGGTTAAAATTGGAATCAAGCCTCTCCACATCAAAGTCGTGAACATAACTTCCTCTTCCACTGGTTGCTCTGAAGCTTTCACCTTAGGTTTTTCAGCATTTTCAGACAGTCTTTTGGAAGAACTATGAGTAAGTCGTTTACCACGTTTCCTACGTGGTGGCCTTTTGACAGGAGGATCACCTTCAAAGAGATTGGTTTCCAACTTCAGTGGTCCAGCCTTGTCGTCACTTGTATCGCCGGGAGCAGATAGGTGACTCTTTCGGTTTCGAGCTTACAGTATTTGATGGGTCAAAAATGTCTATTTAATCTGAGTCAAATTCGTAGGATGACGTGGGAAGAGGTGGAGAACTTGGAACCCCTAGATTCTATAGAGTCAGTATTTGGGTTGATACTTACAGCATTAAATGCATTGTCTTTTGTGGGACAGACAACCAGATCAGATCCAGTCACCTGGTCAAGGTTGCTGGTAGTTTTCTCAATTGGCACTGTGAGGGAGGAATTTGTTTCTCTGGTCGTTGCCTCAGGTGAGTCTGCTTCTGCTTCGTGGCTGGGCAGACTTTGTTGGAGACACTTCCTGACCAGAGTTGTACCCTCCTGAATGGTGTTGAGAGCGCTCATCTTGGTAGTCTGTATCCTCACCCTGGGAATAGGCGAGTGGATCTTGCAGAAAAGAGATGGTGGTACAAGGGCATAATGGTTCTCTGGTACCGAGGCAATATTAGCAATATTAGACAATATTAGGAGACATTGGTACTTCCTTCACATTCAGACTGCTCGTCATCCAGAGCTGCTATACAGCGAGCACCAAGTTCATCGAAGATCTGGTCCATGAGGGGATCGCCAGTGCTATATAACCCCTCAATGTCGTCTTCTGGAAAGCATTCAGCTTTAAATTTGTGAGAAACTTTGGTTTTGCATTCGGGAGGATCAACAAGCCTTTTGCCCAAGTCAGAGTTAGGAGGATTAGGGATGCTGTGCAAATCAGGAAAGGGTATATAATCATTAGAGATGTCGCGAACATACAATTTTCGCGAACCGGGCGAACCGCCATAGACTTCAATGGGCAGGCAAATTTTAAAACCCACAGGGACTCTTTCTGGCCACAATAGTGATGGAAAAGTTGTTTCAAGGGGACTAACACCTGGACTGTGGCATGCCGGAGGGGGATCCATGGCAAAACTCCCATGGAAAATTACATAGTTGATGCAGAGTCTGGTTTTAATCCATAAAGGGCATAAATCACCTAACATTCCTAAATTGTTTGGAATAACGTGCTTTAAAACATCAGGTATGATGTTGTATCGATTTTAGGAACCGGGAGATGGAAAAATATGCTTGGTCGGTCCTCCTACTTCAAATTTGGGGCACTGCGCGTGCAATTTAATGTGCCACCAGATAGGAGTGGTGTGTTAAGTAGTACTATTCTTATCAGTTTAATCCCTGTTACGTCCCCCTCATCAGGCCTTTTTTAGTCGAGTGTATTGCCCACTGTCAGTCCCTTCGGGATCCATCCCTCATTCATCTTAATAAAGGTGAGGTAATCTAGACTTTTTTGACCTAGGCGACTTCTCTTCTCAGTGACAATACCTCCTGCTGCACTGAAGGTCCTTTCTGACAGGACACTTGAAGCGGGGCAGGCCAGAAGTTCTATTGCAAATTGGGATAGCTCAGGCCACAGGTCACGCCTGCACACCCAGTAGTCAAGGGGTTCATCGCTCCTCAGAGTGTCGATATCTGCAGTTAAGGCGAGGTAGTCTGCTACCTGTCGGTCGAGTCGTTCTCTGAGGGTGGACCCCAAAGGGCTGTGGTGATGCGTAGGACTTAAAAAGCTCCGCATGTCCTCCATCAACAACACGTCTGTAAAGCTGTCAGGGTACCTGAAGTCTCTATCTCTGAGAGAGGTAGAGACTTAGAAGTTTATCCGTCCAAAAGGGCTGTTTCCTCCGTCCCTCGCGGTCCTTCCGGTCATTTACACGCCGGCCGCGAGGGATCCACTTCCTTTTGTAACACGACGCCCAGCAGTCGACGTCATGACGCCAACCCGGACCGACCTGTCACTCAATTGTCTGGAAACTAATCAGGACTCGTCGGAGGCGTGTCTACTCTCCTGAGCCAGGGTATTTAACAGTGCTTCTTCCATTTGCTCATTGCCCTGTCGTGGTTCTAGCCTGTCTAGTCACCCAGCGCTCTTGTATTCCAGTTATTCCTTTTGGTTCCGACCCGGCTTGTTTATATTACTCTGCTTATCTCTGTTACCCTTTGACTCGGCTTGTTCCTCGCTTACCTGTCTTCTCGTTCCCTCGACCTCGGCTTGCCTTTGACCATTCTATCTTTCTCCGTACGTTAGTCCGGCCATTCTAAGGTCCGGTATACGTACCTTTCTACTGTCTGTACTCTGCGTGTTGGATCCCTGTCCCGATCCTGACATTACGACAGGGCCAATGGATCCTGCAGGTACAAACAGTCATCTTGGTCCTTCCGATCCTAGGTTTGAAGCCATGGAACACAGAATGGATCAGATGGCCCTAGCACTACAGGCGTTATTATCTCGTGCTAATAACCCACCAGAGGAGACGCGTACTACTTCTATTTCCCCTGTGAGTTCAGGCCTAGAGGTAGCCACTGTAGGTGCCTCTTCCCGTATTACCCCACCAGTACGTTATGGTGGTTCACCTGAGAAGTGTCGTGGTTTTTTAAACCAGATCAGTATCCACTTTGAATTACAACCTCGCTCCTATCCTACAGATAGGGCGAAGGTTGGATTTATTATCACCTTACTCATTGAGAGAGCTCTGAGATGGGCCAACCCATTATGGGAGAATGATAACCCGTTAGTATATAATTATAATGCCTTTGTAGCTGCCTTTAGAAGAACTTTTGACCCTCCTGGTAGAAAGGTCAATGCAGCTAGATTACTGTTGCGCCTGAGACAAGAGAACCGAACACTTGTGGATTATGCACTAGAGTTCAGGTCTTTGGCGGCAGAAGTTAAGTGGAATGAGCAGGCTTATATTGATGTATTTTTGAACGGGCTATCAGATGTAATCCTTGACGAGGTTGCTACTAGAGAGCTTCCTGAAAATTTGGAGGATTTAATTTCGTTCATTTCTCGTATTGATGAGCGTTTAAGAGAGAGACAGAACACTCGAGAGAGGAACTTTAGACCTTCCCTTAAATTAGCTCCCGCATTTCAAAGTCCTGATTCCACTACCTCACTGTTTCCTGAACCTATGCAGATAGGCAATACTCGCCTCTCAGAAGAGGAGAGACAGTACAGGAGAAGGGAGGGATTGTGTATGTATTGTGGAGTCAGAGGTCACTTACGCCTGAATTGTCCTAATCGCTCGGGAAACGCCCGCACCTAAGTTTCTCTAGAGGACAGGCCTTGGGTGTTTCTATTTTGTCCTCTACTCATAACTATAAAGATCACAGGCTTCTGCTACCAGTTTCTTTAACTTGGGGGAAGGGAGTACTAAAGACCATGGCTTTGATAGATTCCGGAGCTGCTGAGAATTTTATCGACCAGGCCTTTGCTACTAAACACACTATCCCATCCCAGTTAAGGGATACACCCTTGGCCGTTGAGGCCATAGATGGTAGACCTTTACTTGAGCCTGTTATCTTTCGTGAAACCATACCCGTTAACTTAACTGTTGGTATCTTACACGAGGAAAACTTATCGCTTATGCTTATTTCGTCCCCTTCTGTTCCCATAGTCCTGGGTTACCCATGGCTAAAGAGACATAACCCTATTATTGATTGGGAGTTAGGGGAGATACTCTCATGGGGCCAGGGTTGCCAGGAGAGGTGTTTACGGAGGGTTTCCCCATTGGGTGTAATCAACACACCAGGTAGTTCTACCCAGTCTACAGATTTACAGATACCGCCTCGGTACCTGGATTTAAAAGCAGTATTCGACAAAAGGAATGCTGATACTCTACCTCCACACAGGACTTTTGATTGTAAAATTAATCTACTACCTGGTACCATGCCTCCGAGGGGCAATGTATATCCTCTATCCACCAAAGAGAATTCAGTTCTAGAGGAATATATTCGGGAGAATCTAGACAAAGGATTCATTAGGAGATCTTCTTCTCCTGCCGGGGCTGTTTTTTTTTTTTGTTAAAAAGAAGGATGGTTCCCTAAGACCTTGCATTGATTACCGAGGGTTGAATAAAATAACCATCAGAAATGCCTATCCGATCCCCTTGATTACCGAGATGTTAAATCGCCTAAAGGGCTCTAAAATTTTCACCAAGTTAGATCTCAGAGGGGCATATAACTTGGTGAGAATCCAGCAAGGACACGAGTGATGACAGCGTTCAATACCCGTTATGGGCATTATGAATACACGGTCATGCCTTTTGGTCTTTGTAACGCACCGGCAGTATTTCAGGATTTGATTAATGAGGTTCTCAGGGAATTTCAACATGATTGTGTTATTGTGTACCTGGACGACATACTTATACACTCTAGGGAGATTGAGACCCACCACAGACAAGTCAGAAAGGTATTACACAAACTTCTTCAACATGGGTTATACTGCAAATTGGAGAAATGTAGTTTTGACCAGTCTCAGATAGACTTTCTTGGTTACGTGATTTCTGGGGAAGGCTTTAAGATGGATCCCGATAAACTCCAGTCTATTTTTGATTGGCCTTTGCCTAAGGGACTCAAGGCTATTCAGAGGTTTATTGGTTTCTCCAATTATTATAGGCGCTTCATTAAGGGATACTCTTCTATTATTGCGCCTATTACCAATATGACCAGACAGGGGGCGGACACTAAGACTTGGTCTACTGAAGCTCTCGTTGCTTTCAAGACTCTCAAGGAACTTTTTGCCTCTGCTCCAATTTTAGTCCACCCTGATACGACTCTGCCGTTCCTACTCAAGGTCGATGCCTCTGAGACAGGCGTAGGTGCTATACTGTCACAAAGGTTAGGGGTGGACAAACCACTACACCCTTGTGGTTTTTTTTCCAAGAAACTGTCTGGCCCTGAGAGCAGATATGACATCGGTGACAGGAAATTATTAGCGGTCATTATGGCTTTAAAGGAGTGGAGACATTTATTGGAGGGGACCTTACATCCTGTTACCATTTTAACGGATCACAAGAACTTGTCCTATATTGGGGAGGCTAAGCGACTGTCCGCCAGACAAGCTCGTTGGTCCTTATTCCTGACCCACTTCAATTATGTGCTTACTTATAGACCTGGTTCTAAGAACTCTAAAGCCAATGCTTTGTCTCGCCAATATGAACCTTCTACTATATCTGAACCTGTTCTTTCCTCTATAGTGCCGAAATGTAATATTATCGCTAACACGAATCTCAGGATTCACTCTCCGTTACTTGCCGAGATCTTAAAGCTGCAACATCTAGCTCCTAAACAGACTCCCGGGGGTCGACATTTCGTTCCTCCTGCTCTTCAACTGGAACTGCTACAATGTTTCCACAACAGCAAGGTGGCTGGACATCCTGGCATTCGCAAGACGTGCGCTTTGATCTCTAAAGACTTCTGGTGGCCTGCTTTACGTAGGGATATCAAAGATTTCATCGGTGCGTGTGAGGTTTGTACTAAGACCAAGCAACCTCATACGCTTCCATGTGGATTTCTACATCCCTTAGAGGTTCCAGAAAAGCCGTGGTCCTGTTTGGCTATGGACTTTATTGTCGATTTACCTATATCTAAAAAACAGACTGTTATCCTCACCGTGGTTGACAGATTCACCAAGATGGCTCACTTCGTTCCTCTGCCTAAACTTCCGTCTTCTCCCGAGTTGGCAGAGATATTCGCAAGGGAGATTTTTCGTTTACATGGGATACCCTCCCAAATTGTATCTGACAGAGGTTCCCAATTTGTTTCTCGTTTTTGGAGATCCTTCTGCTCTCAACTGGGTATCAAATTGAATTTCTCTTCCGCCTATCATCCTCAGTCTAACGGAGCTGCTGAACGCACCAACCAAAAGATTGAACAATATTTACGTTGTTTTGTTTCCGAACACCAGGACGATTGGGTCGGTTTGATTCCTTGGGCGGAGTTCGCGCACAACAATCTCGTTTGTGATTCTACTCATTCAAGCCCCTTCTTCATGAATTATGGCTTTCATCCATCCATTCTTCCCTCGGTTTCTCCTTCCCAAGGGGTACCGTTGGTTGATGTTCATGTTGCCAATTTGAGGAAGTTGTGGGATCAGACTCGACAAATTCTTCTGCACAATTCTATGCTGGTTAAGAAACACGCTGATAAACGTAGAAGGTCGGCTCCGGTTTTTGTTTCAGGCGATAGAGTATGGTTGAGTACTAGAAACATTCGTTTAAAAGTGCCTTCCATGAAGTTCGCTCCTCGTTATATTGGACCTTACAGGGTTCTGACTCGAATTAACCCAGTTGCGTATCGTCTAGCTCTTCCATCTGCCTTACGCATCCCTAACTCCTTTCATGTTTCATTGCTGAAACCGCTAGTCTGCAACAGATTTTCCTCCACGGTATCCTCTCCTCGCTCTGTTCAGGTGGAGGGTCAGGAGGAGTATGAGGTCAACTCTATCATCGATTCTCGAATCTCCCGGGGGAGAGTACAATATCTGGTCGACTGGAAAGGATATGGTCCTGAGGAGAGGAGTTGGGTACCTCAAGAGGATGTTCATGCTCCTCGCCTCCGCAGGGCGTTTCACTCCCGCTTCCCATCTCGTCCCGGTTCCTTCCGCCCGGTGGGCGTATCTGAGAGGGGGGGTACTGTCAGGGTACCTGAAGTCTCTATCTCTGAGAGAGGTAGAGACTTAGAAGTTTATCCATCCAAAAGGGCTGTTTCCTCCGTCCCTCGCGGTCCTTCCGGTCATTTACACGCCGGCCGCGAGGGATCCACTTCCTTTTGTAACACGACGCCCAGCAGTCGACGTCATGACGCCAACCCGGACCGACCTGTCACTCAATTGTCTGGAAACTAATCAGGACTCGTCGGAGGCGTGTCTACTCTCCTGAGCCAGGGTATTTAACAGTGCTTCTTCCATTTGCTCATTGCCCTGTCGTGGTTCTAGCCTGTCTAGTCACCCAGCGCTCTTGTATTCCAGTTATTCCTTTTGGTTCCGACCCGGCTTGTTTATATTACTCTGCTTATCTCTGTTACCCTTTGACTCGGCTTGTTCCTCGCTTACCTGTCTTCTCGTTCCCTCGACCTCGGCTTGCCTTTGACCATTCTATCTTTCTCCGTACGTTAGTCCGGCCATTCTAAGGTCCGGTATACGTACCTTTCTACTGTCTGTACTCTGCGTGTTGGATCCCTGTCCCGATCCTGACAAAAGCGTCCTGTCCTTGCCGGCGTGGTCGTGGGAGGAGGAGGATTACTTTCACCTCTTCCCCTGTTAGATTCCCGTTGTGCTGTGACATCACCCTTATACGCTGTGTAAAGCATACTTTTTAATTTATTTTGCAAATGCTGCATCCTTTCCGACTTGTTGTAATTTGGTAACATTTCAGCCACTTTCTGCTTATACCAGGGGTCTAGTAGCGTGGACACCCAGTACAGGTCGTTCTCCTTCAGCCTTTTTATACGAGGGTCCCTCAACAGGCACGACAGCATGAAAGACCCCATTTGCACAAGGTTGGATGCCGAGCTACTCATTTCCGGTTCCTCCTCCTCAGTGATGTCAATGAAGGTATGTTCTTCCCCCCAGCCACGTACAACACCACGGGTACCAGATAGGTGACAACGAGCACCCTGGGATGCCTGTTGTGGTTGGTCTTCCTCCTCCTCCTCAAAGCCACATTCCTCCTCTGACTCCTCTTCCTCACAATCCTCTTCCAGCGTTGCCGCAGGTCCAGCAAGCGATGCTGATAAGGCTGATTCTGGTGGTGATGGTGACCACAACTCTTCCTCTTCCTCTTCACGCTCCTCTACAGCCAGGGGTGGACTGAGAGCCTTTGGGGCCCCGGGCAAAATTAGATACCAGGCCCTTTGAATGCACAAATATATGTGCATTAAATAAATGTTAAAGGATCACTATAGTGTCAGGAAAACAAAGCGGTTTTCCTTACATGGTAGTGCCCTAAGGGTTCCCCCACCCTCAGGGTCCCCCTCCCATGGAGCTGAAGGGGTTAAAACCCATTCAGCAGCTTACCTTAATCCAGCGCCGGGCTCCCTCGGCGCTGGTGACCTCTCCTCCCCCACCGTCGTCGTCTCCCGAGTGGAGCGGAATATGCATGCGCAGCAAGCGCACATTTAAACAGTCCATAGGAAAGCATTTCTCAATGCTTTCCTATAGATGTTCTGCACGTCAGGATGACACCCACTAGAGGTTTGATTAACCCTGCTAAGTAAACATAGTAGTTTCTCTGAAACTGCTATGTTTACATCTGAAGGGTTAAAACCTGAGGGACCTGGCACCCAGACCACTTCATTGAGCTGAAGTGGTCTGAGTGACTATAGTGTCCCTATAAATATAACTCTCATATAATACGGCATTCCTTTGGATGTGTATATTGTGGAGACCTGTGTATCAATGCATGTTTGTATTTGAGTCCGTGTGAATGCACATGTGCCTGTCTGGATGACTACATGTGTTTTTTTGTATATAGTGTCAGCAGGGCCGGATTAAGAGCACAGTGGGCCTGGTGCTGACAATTATGATGGGCCTAATTACGGAATCATATCGACCAAAAACACTAAACCAGTCATACTTCCCAAGCATCATGTATCTGATGGAGATGGTGCTGGAGGGAAACTCATAGGATGCAGCTATAAGAAAACACATACTCTAGGCTAATCTCTCTCTAATTTATGCTTTCATTTTTCAAGTAAACCCATAACCCATAACAGCAGTGTCCAGTGAAGCAGGAAGTCAATGGGCACGGTAAAAGGGTGTGCCACTGCGAATCACGTGACCAGACCTGCCAAAAGGGGTGAACATGCCCAAAAAGGGAGCATGTTTGTCCAAAGAATTGGAAGGTCAGCCTGGCATGAATGCATGTCAGGTTGCCTGCCAATCCTGCAGGCTGTCCAACTAAGGGCATACTCAGGGGAGGGATGGCAGCCTCAGGCCTGGGGGGCAAATCCAGTCAAGTGGCCCATTGCACCCCTGAATTAGCTCACCATCCATGGCCACCTTTTCCTGGTTTTATAACGGATATTGATATTATGCTAATTAGTAGCTCTTTGCCATACCCACTCCTTTGCGGCTCCGACTTTCAATGTTGTTAGAGCGCAGGCTGAGAATCTCTGAGCCTGTGCCCTGACTCACTAACTGAGCACTGAGGAACCACAAGGGATATGATCTGACTGCACCTACTGCTGGTGCGCACCAATGGACCACCAGGGAATCGTTTAAATTAAATATGCTGGTGTCCAAAACTTGTGAGCTGTGTTGGCCGCCGGGCGCCTCTGTTGTTATTGCGCCCTACATGACCCCACAGCTTGCATACCTCAAAGGCTGGCCCTGCTGACAGACACACTGGCCCTCACTCTCAATAACATACACACACAAACCCTGACAAACACTCACTGACAGGCAGACACATACACACACACACTGACAGGCAGACACACACACACACACACATTCACTGACAGACACTTACTTGACAGACACACTTGCTGACACACACACACACACACTGACAGACACCAGTGCCATCTTAACAACATTATGGGTCCCCGGGCAAAGCAGTGCACTGGGGCCCTGCCTACACAACTTACAGGAATAAAAATGTAAATTATAGATACAACGAAGATTATATTTAGAAGTACCTCCAACAAATGCAATGCATACATTCAATACATACACACAGACTGCCGAATGCAGTCACACACCGACTGCTGAATGCATACACACGACTGGCTGCAGGCTATCTCCTGTCCTACTGCGCGCAGAATGCTGTGTGGAGCATTGCAATGGTAATGCACTGCAACGCTCCACACAGCCTGCTTGCGGGAGGAACGATCTGCCTTACAGGTCGGCCTCTCCTGCAGCCCTGGGTCCTAGGCAGCTTCCTCTCTCCCCGATTGAATTGAGATCTCCCTCATCGGCACAAGGCCAGAAAACAAGGCCACCTCTCCGTTGGCTGGCAGGGGAGATCAAAGGATCTCCCCTGTCGGCCGGGCATGCTGCGCAGCGTGGTAGGGCCCCATGCGGAAAGACGTCCCTGACAGACATACACAAACACTTCCAGACACACACACACTTCCAGACACACACACACTTCCACACACACACACACACTTCCAGACACACACACACTTCCACACACACACACACACACTTCCAGACACACACTTCCACACACACACACACACTTCCAGACACACACACACACACTTCCAGACACACACACACTTCCACACACACACACACACACTTCCAGACACACACACACACACTTCCAGACACACACACACACATTTCCAGACACACACACACTTCCAGACACACACACACACGCACACTTCCAGACACACACACACACACATACTTACACTTCCTGACACACACACTTCCAGACACACACACACACACACTTCCAGACACACACACACACTTCCAGACACACACACACGCACACACACTTCCTGACACACACACACACTTCCAGACACACGCACACACTTCCAGACACACGCACACTTCCAGACACACACACACACACACACACTTACACTTCCTGACACACACACTTCCAGACACACACACACACACACTTCCAGACACACACACACTTCCAGACACACACACACGCACACACACTTCCAGACACACACACACACTTCCAGACACACGCACACACTTCCAGACACACGCACACTTCCAGACACACGCACACTTCCACACACACACACACACACTTACACTTCCTGACACACACACTTCCAGACACACACACACACACACACACACACTTACACACACACACACACACACACTTCCAGACACACACACACGCACACACACGGCCACTTCCAGACACACACACACTTCCAGACACACACACACTTCAAGACACACACACACGCACACACACGACCACTTCCAGACACACACACACACTCAGACACACACACACACATACACTCTTACACTTCCTGACACACACACACACACTTCCAGACACACACACACACTTCCAGACACACACACACTTCCTGACACACACACTTCCAGACACACACACACACACTTACACTTCCTGACACACACACTTCCAGACACACACACACACACACACACTTACACACACACACACACTTCCAGACACACACACACACACACACTTACACACACACACACACACACTTCCAGACACACACACACACTTCCAGACACACACACACACTTCCAGACACACACACACACACTTCCAGACACACACACACACACACACTTCCAGACACACACACACACACACACACACTTACACACACGCACACACTTCCAGACACACACACACACGCACACACACTTCCAGACACACACACACACTTCCAGACACACACACACACACACACTTCCAGACACACACACACGCACACTTCCAGACACACACACACACACACACACTTACACTTCCTGACACACACACTTCCAGACACACACACACACACACTTACACACACACACACACACGCACACACACGCACACTTCCAGACACACACACACTTCCAGACACACGCACACACGCGCACACTTCCAGACACACACACACTTCCAGACACACACACACACACACTTACACTTCCTGACACACACACACACTTACAGACACACACACACACACACACTTACTTTCAGACACACACACACAAATTTATTTTATTTCTTGTTGCTCCTACCTTTAGGAGTGCTCTGGGTCCTTTCCCCGGGGTCCAGTGACTTCCTCCGTGATATTCCTGCTCCTCTCTGCTCCCTCGCGCAGTTTAGTGATGCGGGGCCGGAATGACGTCATATTCCGGCTCCCGACATCAACAGAGAGGGCGCGCGAGGGAGCAGGAAGATCATCAGCAGAGCTCCCTCGCTGCTGCATGCCTCCTTCCTCACCTGGCCGGTATATTGCTGCAGAGTAGGCACCTGCCATCTGGGACAAGCAGGTGCCTACTCTGCCTTGCTACTGGGGCACCGTAAGTGGCCAGCTGGCCACCTGCTGGGCTCCTTGTGACAGGCTATCAGCCTGCTCCGCGCGGCACCCCCTCCTCCTGGCGCCCAGGACTGGCCCTGCAGTGGCCATTTTTCTAATTACTTAGGGCGGCCTGGGGGGCAATTGCCTCCCTGCGCCCCGGCCCAGCCCGCCCCTGGGCATACTATGCAGGCAGCACCCTGAGCTTGACATAAATGCGTCTAATGAGGCGCTCACTCCATGCTTTCTAAGGACTGTCCCCTAGCACTCGCTGGTCCACTAGTCTCCTTACCTTCTTACTAGCAGGCATAAGTTCCTGGTATAAAGTCTGAGACAGAGAAAAGGTGTAGGCAGTGAGTGTAGAATAAAGGGGACATGCCACAGTGTTAGAGAGACCAACGTCTGCATTACCTAAACTAATTTTATTGTCAGCCCGTCCACACAAGTTTTATTCCCATACATCCCTCTTAAGCTTCCAAACTTAAAGGGACACTATAGTCACCAGAACAACTACAGCTTATTGTATTTGTTCTGGTAAGTAGAATCATTCCCTTCAAGCTTTTTGCAGTAAACACTCTCTTTTCAGAGAAAATAACTCCACTGGCCGCTCCTTAGATGGCTGCTAGAGGTGCTTCCTGGGGCACTACTGCCTAGTGTGCAGCACTGCCATTCAGTGTCTCCACCCTCTGCATGCAGACACTGAACTTTCCTCATAGAGATGCATTGATTCAATTTATCTTTATGAGGAGATGCTGATTGGCCAGGGCTATGTTGTACTTGTGCTGGCTCTGCCCCGATCTGCCTAGTTTACAGTCTCAGACAATCCTATGGGGAAGTATTGTAATTTGCTCAGACCACCACTTCTAATGATGTCAGCAGACAGTCTGTTCACAGGCAGAGCCAGCAGCTGCAGACTTGAATACAAGTAATAGTTTACTATATTTAGGGAGGCAAGAAGGGGCCAGGGTGGTGGTTTTAACATAATAGGGTCAGAAATACATGATTGTGTTCCTGACCCTATAGTGCTCCTTTAAGCAAGAGTATGTGAAGAGTAGTTAAGGTTGCCACCTTTCTTGGAAAAAATACCAGCCTTAATCATTTGTATAATTAATTAGTTAAGCGTGACGTCACATGATGTAAATCACAAGGAGTGACATCAGAGAAAATTCTGTAAAATCACCAACAAACTATTCACAGTTTGATTCTGCTGTATAGATGGATTGCTCCCAGTGTCTCCCTGTCTCCCAGTGTCTCAGTCTCGAAAGTCACCCAGTGTCTCAGTGTCCCTATGTATCAGAGTGTCAGTGTCCCCATGTCGCCCAGTGTCTGTGTCCCCATTTCTCCCAGTGTCCCAATGTCTCAGTGTGTCCCCATGTCACACGGATACTAGAGACATGGGGGCACTAGAGACATGGGGACACTGAGAGACCCAGGGAAACTGGGAGACAGGGGGACACAGATACATTTAGGGAAACTGGGAGAAATGGGGACACTGAGACACTAGGGACACAGACACTGGGAGACATGGGGACACTAAGACACTAGGGACACTAGGGACATATAGGGACACTGGGAGACATGGGGACACTAGGCACACTGAGACACTAGGAACACAGACACTGGAAGACATGGGGGCACTAAAACATTTGGGGACACTAAGACACTAGGGACACAGAGACATGGGAACACAGACACTGGGGGACTAGGGGACACTGGCTGAGAGACTGACACTTGGGGACACTGGGAGACATGGGGACAGTTGTGGACATAGACGTGAGGACACTGGGACATATAGGGACACATGGGGTCACTAGGCACACTGAGAGACATGGGACACAGACACTGGGAGACTTGGGGACACAGACACTAGGGACACTGGCTGGGGGACACTGGGAGACATGGGGACGATGTCCCTATGTCTTACAGCATCCCCATGTGTCTCAGCATCCCCCTGTGTCCCCCAGTGTCCCCATGTTTTCCAGTGTCCCCAAGTGTCTCAGTGTTACCATATGTCCCCTAGTTTCTCAGTGTCCCCTAGTGTCTCAGTGTCCCCATGTGTCCCTGCTGCCTTTCCCCCCATCCCTCACTTACCTGAGCTGTAGAGCTGTTGTCTGGACTCTGTGCTGTGTTGCTGCTCCCCCAAGGATCAGTGAGTAGAAGAGAGAGGCAGGGATATGCTGTAACTTCCTATCCCTGCCTCTCTCCACACACAGTGTGGCCCTACTGGCCGGTGCTGGTATTGCAGAGTAATCTATTTATTTTCTCATTTATTCAGAGAAAAATACCTGCATTTGTATTGCTGGTATTACTGCAATACCAGCACGGCCAGGCAGCCTCAAATGCCGGCTGTGCCAGTAAAATACCAGTCAGGTGGCAAAACTAAGAGTAGAGTGTAAAAAAAAAAAATTATTTTTTTTTTTTAAATGGGCCTATTCCATGGGCCTGGGCCTGGAGCTGCAGCTCCATCAGCCCCTATGTTAATCCAGCCCTGCTGTTACATCAGATATGAGTTGCACTGCTGTGACACTGTGCCCTGGCAGGCCCTGAAACGCACACGTGTGAAGGAAACTGACTGCTATTATTTCACAGTCAAATTTCTATTTTTTTTTTTAATGTACACTACTGTTACAACAGATATGAGTTGCACTGGTGTGACACTGTGCCCTGGCAGGCCCTGAAACACACACGTGTGAAGGAAACTGACTGCTATTATATTACAGTCAAAAACGTTTTGTTTTTTTTTCAAATGCAAGCTATTGTGACACCAGATATGAGTGGTGGCACTGGGCAAGTGAGCACAGTATACGCTGTGAGCCTGACACACACGCTGGCAGGCAGGCAACTGCAATTCGATTACACAGAAAAAAAAAAAAAGCAGACTGATGTTCAGGCCCTAAAAAGGACTTTTTGGGGTGCTGTCCTTACAGCAGAGATCAGATGAGTCCCTCAGGACTGTAGTGGACACTGAATACACTAACCTAGCTATCGATTTCCCTATTAAATCAGCAGCAGCTACACTGTCCCTCCTCTCACTAAGAATGCAGCTTCCGGGGGGGGGCGGGGCCTGGCCAGCATGGCGGACGGACGTGCATGAAGTGAGCTCCCTGCATACAGCCTGCAAAGTGAGACCCACAGAGGGAATAATACCTTTGGAGGTTGCTCACTGAACACTTACCTGTTCCTGAACACCAGGGAGCTTACCCGATCAAGTTTGTAGCAGCCTATGACTACGCACTGTCCTGCCGCCCATCTGCATATGGGGGTTCTCTGGCAGGGAGAATCGGACGATCTCCCGGCCTGGAGCTCTCATCATGTCTGCACCTCATATCTACAGCCCCGTTTCCTCCCCCTCTGGACCGGTGGGGGTTAACCCGGTCCCCACCAGAGAAAGGCTAAAGTAACCCACAAGGCTAAATGGCCACTACTCACCCTGACAAAATGAGCCATCGTGTCACAGCTAAGATGGCGGCAACTCCGACAGAGCAATCAAGCCCACACTGGGAAGCTAAGTTCCATGCAGCCTTTGATTCTCTCTGTGCAGCCTTCTGGAATCAGATTGAATCACGGCAGAGGGCTTTGCTACTCACCTCACCTAGGATGGAAGAGATCTCCAGAGGTGCCCCAGCATTGTGCTCTCCTTCGGAACAGAGAGCCTGGTGGGATGGCACGCCAACCAGCCGCCCACGACTGAACAGGACCGATCCCAGAACCTCACAGGTTACTTATACTGAAGCTGGAGGGCTGGGGGGCAACCAGGCATCTTCTTCCACAGTGGACTGGGCTTGGGGAGCAAGGGTGCTGATGCGCCGAGCTGCTGACCCTCGTGGTCTGAGCAATCCTCTGGTGCACCCGGCAGGCGGTGGAAGCACTACTAAGCGGCACATGGATGCGAGTAGAGACGACCACTCTCTGAAGCATGTCAGAGGAATTGGCTAAAACATCTCTGCTGCTGAGAATCTAAAATGCCCGTGTTATGAGGTGTAGTCAGTTGTCTAGCATTTAACAGCATTCACTAAGAGGTTATTTAGTCTACTTATTTATAGTTTTGATATTCTGATTCACACATGTTGATCTATAACTGGTAGTGTTAATCCCCTTACACCTCTTCAGTTCAAGCATGTGTATTCAAACTTACGAACACTCAACATGTCTGACGATTTCCCTATGCCATGCTTTTCACTTATGTCAAGACAAGTTTACCTAACATGATTGTTTTATATTTTAAAAATGTGCAGTTCCTCTTGACATTTTGTTTCATAACTTTAAGTCTGTATTCCAACGTTTTGCATTGCACCATATGTCATTGTCACTACGTGTATGTTCACTGCACTTCAAAAATAAAGAATAAAAAAAAAAAAAGAAAGAATGCAGCTAACGAATGAATCTAAAATGGATGCGGGAGTGTCTGGGAGGGAGGGTCTGCTGCTGATTGGCTGGAATGTGTCTGCTGACTGTGAGGTACAGGGTCAAAGTTTACTCAATGATGACGAATAGGGGGCGGACCGAACATCGCATATGTTCGCCCGCCGTGGCGAACGCAAACAAGCTATGTTCGCAGGGAACTATTCGGGACATCTCTAATAATCATCATTATCAGGCATAAAGACACTCATCCTTTCCTGTATTAGATCAATAAGAAAATGAATTTCGGGTAACAAGGCAGTGTAGTTATTGTACATTACTCTTAACTGCTTCTGCAAATATGACAAGGATTTTAATAATTTTCATAATTTGAAAAAATAAAGTTTCAATCCACCCAGCCTCCTACCTTTGGCCTTGCTGGAGTGGATTTTTCCATGTAGTCCAGTGGGGCTGGCTGCAGCTTGGCGGTTGTGAGGTTCGGCAGACAGGAAAGCGTTGTAGACAGGCGGCGATGGAGCGCTGATCTCCTTGCTCAGCTGCCTTGCGTTCCTCTTAGTTATGCCGGGGCCAGAGTGATGTGATATTCTGGCACCGGCATCACTGCGGTGCACACAACGGAGCTGAGCAGGGAAGAGCTCAGGGGAGGGTGCTCCCTTTCCACCCGCCTGAAACATCAGCACATGCCAGCCTTGGGGGGAGGGGGCTTAAGGTGGTCAGCTGGCCAGCTCCTGGGCCCCCCAAGACAAGAGGCTGGCAAGGTATTTTCCAGGGAGATTGGGGAGGGGGGGGGCTTTTTTTTGTCAGCCTTGCACTAAATACACCACTGGTTGAGATAAGTATAAAGCAGGCATACTCTATGTTGTACTGTTCAAACACACCCTAAGTATATGTGATTAGTATTGCAAGATAGTGTTATTACACAACCTAAATATATGCACAGCCTAAGTATATTTAATATATGCAACTGATATAAGATCTGTGTATGAGCTGAAAAGAAATGTAGCCCAGTTCCACCAAAACACATGTACTGTTGCACTGGGTAAGTACCTATTACAAACTGGATTCTCTAAATGAAGATGAAACGTGAAACATGCTTCCTTTTGATTTAGCATCAGAGTTCTCTTCACACACGTGTTTCAGGATAAGAAATTAGCCACTTTAGATGGGCTGTAGGTGTTACTAAACCTGTATGACTACCCCTCCCACTGGAGAAAAAGAGACCTGATTTCCAAAATGGAGGCTGGTAATATTCAATAACAGTTAATAGTTAATACGTTATGCATGCAAACCTATGCTTATAGATGAGAGAAGTTCCTACCAGAGCATTTCTATTGCTAGGTACTGTGGTGGAATCTCGGTAAAAATAAATTTAGTAGGCCGAGATTACCACGTGGCATGTGTACGTGCATATACTGGTGTATCGGTCGGTTGGTTGCACGTGGCAAAGATACAATCAGTAGTGTACGGAGCATGTGCGAGAATACCGGATGTAGTATTCCCCTCCTCCATTGTGCTGGGCAAGCCATGTGGTCAAACAGGAAGTTAGTTCTTGTTCGATTGATTGGGTAAGAGTATGTGTGGGTGGAGCTAATCATGGGTGGAGTTACATGCCTATATAAGGAGCCTACACTATTGTCCGGGGCTCAGATCTTGTTGTATTTTGGTGACATTAGTCCCTCTGAGTTCCGTTCGGTGAATCGAATAAAGAATCTCTTCCTTCCTGAAGAACCCTGTGTCCATCTCTCTGTGCTTGGCTTCCGTCACTTTCTCCGGTATCAGTACCGTCTCTCCATTAACCAAGACAATTCATGTTTTTAAGTTTAATGGCAGTGTTTAACCTTAGTAGATCGTGCTGTTTTCAGTCACACAGCTTGGGCTATTTATTGGCTCTCATGAGCAGTTAACTCTCTGATTGAATTACCTGACTGTTTTTCATTGATCTGCTTTACTTTGTAAAAAGGAATTTGACTTTGATTGAAAAGTTGTGAATATTAGCTGTTTGTATCAACTTTAGTAATTAGTTTTAATTTCTGCAACTTTCTACTCTTAAAATTCACTACTTCTGGTCTGTTTGTATTTTTTATTCAGGTTTCAGACTCCGTGCACTGGAGTTGGTTTAGGAATTCCCTGAGTGAATTTTCCTAAAGCATAATCTGTAAAATTGAGAGAATATGCTACCGTATATACTCGAGTATAAGCCGACCCGAATATAAGCCGAGGCCCCTAATTTTATCCCAAAAAACTGGGAAAACTTATTGACTCGAGTATAAGACTAGGGTGGGAAATGCAGCAGCTACTGGTAAATTTCTAAATAAAATTTGATCCTAAAAAAAATATATTAATTGAATATTTATTTACAGTGTGTGTATAATGAATGCAGTGTGTGCGTATGTGTGTGTGTATGAGTGCAGCGTGTGTGTATGAGTGCAGTGTGTGTGTGCATGAATGCAGTGTGTGTGTGCATGAATGCAGTGTGTGAATGCAGTGTGTGCAGGGCCGGTGCAAGGATATTTGCCGCCGTAGGCAAAACAAATTTTGCCGCCCCCTCCCCCCCCCATATGTCCTGACTTCCCCTCCTCCTCCCTCAGTGGTCCTTACCTCCCCACCCCCGTGTTCATTCACCCCCCCCCAGTGGTCCTGACTCACCCCTCCCCTAGTGGTCCTTACCCTCCCCTCCCCTAGTGGTCCTTACCCTCCCCTCCCCTAGTGGTCCTTACCCTCCCCTCCCCTAGTGGTCCTTACTTCCCCCTCCCCTCCCATAGTGG